>NC_037353.1:50117058-50216415 GCF_002263795.3 Bos taurus
GTAGAATTAGCAAAGAAGTTCTCCTGGGGGCATTTTCTGTTTTCCCCAAATACACCCTCCATTTATGCTCCTCTTCACAAACCAAGATGGCCAAGGCACACTCAAAGCATGTCCCCTGGACTGAGCTGCAATTCTGCATCCTACTCTGGGTCAGAGAGCCTCTGTCTAGGTTTGAAAGAAGCAACACCACCCCAGGAAGACAAAATAATTTAGTGTCCGGAGGTTTCGCAGCCACTACCCCTGAGTCTGTCCCCAAATCAAGCCCACACCTAGAGAGAGTCAACTGCGGTGAGAGAAAAGGAAACACTCTTTTAATACTCCGACAAAGTATATGTTTATGCTGCCTGCACCCCACCCCAGTGCAAGGGCTATGGTCAGCGAGTGTGGGCAGCGAGGAGGGGTCAATGTGCCCTGAACCCTGTCTTCATACGAACCACGAGTTGAGCCCTTTACTTCTACATACAGAGTTTTCCAGAATCCCCAAAAATTAGCTACTGAGAACGTGCGAGCATGGCTTCTCTGCATGCTTATGAGGTAGTGCCGAAGAAACACGTGACTCCAAATTAAGATTGCTGTAAAACTATATCTTTAAACACCCAAGAAAACAAGAAATGAGCTGCACTCCAATGCGAGTGTGGAGTCTGGTTTCTTCAGAATCAGATTGATGGGACACTGTGCATCTCTTTGTGGCCTCAACTTGCATGGAGCAATGACTTAATATCCACTTTCGCTATGCTGACCTACCTGTAATGCAGGAGACTCAGCTTCGATCCCTGGATCTGGAAGATCCCCTGGAGAAGGGCAGAGCTACCCACTCCAGTAATTCTTGCCCTGAAGAATCCCAAGGACAGAGGAGGCTGGCGGGCTACAGTCCATGGGGTCACAAAGAGTCAGACACAAACCGTGCACACAAAAGCATCTCGAGCTCCTACCTTGTACACAGGTCAGAGTCTAGTCAACCAGTTGTTTCTCTCGAGAGCCCTGCAGTTTTGTGAATAGCCTGCACCCTGAGTCTTCGGGGCCTCCTACCTGGGCCGACGGACACTCCATGGATGCCTGCTACGAGAAGATTGTGTGCACGTAGGTCACTTGCCATGAGATTTTGGTTTGTCCTTTCAGATCGAAGCATCAATATTCCCTGCATTTATTTCCTCCCGAAAAAAGATTATGAAACTTGTGGCTTTCTGAGAGGGAACCAGACGTCAGCATAAATCCTGAGACCGCACAATCACTCCGGCTCACTACAGCAGGTGTCGTTTTCTTGGAGTTTTGAGTGACTGGATCACTGCTCCCAGTTCTGTGAAGCTTTCACCCTCATGGAGAACGCTGAAATCTGGCCACCAGGAGACCACTGCACTCTGGAATCAGTTCTTAATAGAGCTCTTGACCTTGGGCTTCTTCACTGGTCCTTTATCAGATCTCAGCCTGCCTCTCACCGCCTTTGACCCTGGCGTTCAGAAGCACTTGGCCTTCAGCGGTTATCGTGAATCCCCCTGTAGAGACACGACGAGAGTGGCGGGACGTTCCCGGGCCCTTGCTTTCTGGCAGCAGACGCGTGGCTCTGAGATGAAGGCAGGTCTGTCTGCCCTTGCAGGACCGGGATGGGGGGTGTCTGCTGCAGAATCTTCTTCTTTGGGGGCTCCATTCAGCAGTCAAGAGCACACCCAATGTCCTGGAGTAGTAAGTGTGGCAGTCACCTAGGAGAGTCTCTCCTCTCATCTCCCATGAGAGAAGAATGTATTTCCGCTCTTTATGGTAATTCATGGTTTGAAAAAAAGAAACTGAAGTCGCTCAGTCGTGTCCAACTCTTTGCAAACCCCATGATTCTGTAGCCCACCAGGCTCCTCCGTCATTGGGATTTCCAGGCAAGAATACAGAAAGTGGGTTGCTCATTTCCTTCTCCAGGAGATCTTCCTGACCCAGGGATTGAACCCGGGTCTCCTGCATTGCAGGCAACACTTTACCTCTGACCACCAGGAAGTCCCTTAAACAGTAATTCATAATTCAGTTCTGTTCAAGTCTGTGATGCCTCTGCGGAACGTGCGCTCAGCTTCACGAGGCAGGTAGAGAGTGGCCTTGCTGTTTGCCTGCAAAGGGAAGGAGGGCGGGTGTCTGGCTGGAGCACAATGGGAGATGTACTCTCAGCGCCGGGAGGGGCTGGAGAGACCCAGGAGCTAAGGGAAAGGCAGCCGCACAGCCAACAAGGCCCGGCCGCCACGATTCCTACTAAAGCAAACATCCTCAGATGATGGGCGGGGCCAGTCCGTGGCTCTGAGTCCATCCAGCTCTTAGACACTCGCGGGAAAGGCCCAGCACAGAGCAAATGCCCAAACGCCCAATGAGGAAGTTTGTTTGCCCATTTTTAAACCTTTTACTATGGAAAAGTTCTATGTGACAATGGAACAGGCTATTTAACCCTCCCAGATACACATTTCCCAGTTTCAACAACTATCTCAAGGCCAGTATTGATCACTTTTAGTTCTCATTACCCTCAACTCGGAATAGTTTGAAGCAAACCCCAGCTATTGTAAATATATCAGGACACACGACGAAACTATAAAGACATTTTAACAGCAATCATAGTCACACCTAAAAAATAAACAACACATATTAAAAAAACAGCTTACTGTTATCAAAGAGCTTCTCAGACATTGCTCAGATTTCCTTGACTGTTTTATTTTAAAACTTTATTTCTCAAGTCAAGTCAAGATTGTTTGTACACAGCTCTCCGTGACTCTCTCCTAAATTATTTTAATCTGTAGGTTTTTCCCTTTTGCTCCAGCTTTTTTTTTTTCATTTGTTTTTAAAGACATCAGAATTTCTTCTTAACTGTGGAATCTCCCACAGTCTGGACCTTGGCTTGGGATATCACTGGATCTCCAAGGTGTGCTGTAACTGGTTCTTCTGACCTGGTAGGTTCTGCACTCTCTAGCAGATCTGGAGGCTGTATGAGTTGAGTTTGATAAGTATTTGGGCAAGAATCCTTCACGGTTGTATTGAGTTCCTTCTGTCAAGAGGCATCTGATGTCTGATCCTCTGTCTTCTGTGATGTGAGCAGGTGACTTGCCCTCATCCTTTCTTTCTAAAAGGACTTTTTTCATGCTAATGTTTCAATTATATTATCTCATTTGCCATTAGTACCTTGACAACTTTTATAAAGCAAAACATACCTTCATAAATCATTTGGTTCCCTGGGGGTGTACTTCAAACAGAATACCCAAAGTAAATTATTGATCCTTCCCTTTAATTTTTGGAGAACAAAATGGCAGCCCACTGCCAGGTATTCTTGCCTGGAGAATTCCATGGACAGAAGACCCGACGGGCTACAGTCCATGGGGTCGCAAAGAGTCAGACACGACTGAGCGACTCTCACTCATCACTCACTCCCTGTATACTGATTCTCAAAATACTGTGTCGTTTCTCTTAGCACCATTCTCCAGCAATGACAGATTCATTATCATTTCCTAGATCTACACATAGTTGGTACGTTTCAATCCTCTTCGTTTTTAATTTTAGCCTTTATAGAGACAAAGTGTGTCTCTGTCTTTGGTGATTCTTGGGTAGTTATCAGTAGGATGTGCACTTTTTCAAAATGTAGGCGTGCATCTTTTCTATGTAAAGATATTTTCCTTGAACTATTTTTATGTTTGTTCTATTTCATTGCTTTGAGTTTCCATATATTGGTGACGCAAGTACACTGCTTGGCCCCCAAAGTGTTTCTTCCCCTTTTATTTCCAATTTCTTGGATCTCTGGGATGTCTTTCCTATCTTTCTTTGGTCCAATGTCCCGTTTCCACTGAATTTGTCTGTTCTGAACGTGCTGCTATTTCATAGCATCCACCATCTTCTTTGAAACTTTAGCTCCTGTTCAAAGAATCAGGTAAAGTTTCATCGGACCGGGGGCTGTCTTCCCGCTTCTTCTGCCTGTGTGCTCGTCTAGGCTGTGTTCTCCTCCTGTTCTCTCGCTGGACCTGATGTGGGGCCAGATGGTGACCGTTGCTGCAGCTCCAGGTGGACTGGAGTGACCTGATGGGGGCAGACGGTGACCGTTCCCTGCAGCTCCAGGTGGACTGGAGTGACCTGATGTGGGGCCAGATGGTGACCATCGCTGCATCCAGGTGGACTGGAGTGACCTGATGTGGGGCCAGACGGTGACCGTTGCTGCAGCTCCAGGTGGACTGGAGTGGCCTGATGTGGGGCCAGACGGTGACCGTTGCTGCAGCTCCAGGTGGACTGGAGTGGCCTGATGTGGGGCCAGATGGTGACCCGTCGCTGCAGCTCCCAGGTGGACTGGAGTGGCTGCGGAGGACGGAGACCCAGGACGGCCTTGCTGGCTCTGGCCCTGGCGCCTGCTCTCGTGCCACCGCGCGGTGTGACTGTGCCCTCTGCTTCCTCACGTTCCCGGACCGCCTCTCCCCTTTCCTTGGTATCTTATCTAAGGAGTGTTAAGATTATGCTCGCGTCTGTTTCTCTGAGTTCATCCTGGTTTTATCCTGCAGGGGCACCCTGCTCACTGACCCCCGTGGTCACCTGGCCCGTTCGCAGTCAGTAGCCGAGAGGTGCCTCCAGCTTCAGTGTCCCCGCTCTCAGAGGCCACAGCCAGCGGCTGCTCCTCTGTCCAGGGCATCACAAGCTCCTGGGGTCAGGGCCCTGGATGGGCCTCTGGCTCCTCTCAGCTTCTCTGGGCGGCTGCAAACGACCTGAGGGTCTTGGTGCCCTGCTCACAGTGTAAGTTCTGGGACCCCTCGCCCATAATTTTGTGAGGACACTGCAGGCTTCTTGTTCTAACAGCTCTGCCTACTTCTGTGTGAGGACTCAGATAGGTTAAAAAGCATCCTTCGCTGCATTTCATGTCAGGAGGTCTGTTTGGTCTTGAGCCTCAGGAACAGGGGAGCCCTAAGCATCGTGTGTTATATGACAGATGCGATCAGGTCGTCACGTGTCCTCCAGGGCCCCCGAAGGTGACTCTGGCTGCAGCCAGCGGGGGCGGGAGGGTGGTCTGGGTTTCGCTGTTGTTGGCACAGAAGTGACGCAGCAGCCTCTGTGAGATGCACCCACAGCCCTCAGGCTGAGGGCCCCCCGGCCGCTTCTCAGGGCTGAGAGCGTGGTGACCTCACGGATGCGGCTAGAAATGGCCTATCAAAGGCACCGTGGGGCGGACGCTGGTGGGCCTGGCAGTGTCTCCTGTCACCTTTGGGGGACATCGCTGGTGCGCTGAGGCTGCCAGTGCGAGTCCCCAGACGAGGGAGGCGGCCGCACAGGGTCCGGGACCCGCCTGAGGACCTTTAATCTCCAGGGAGTCCTCTCAGCTTTAGCTGACGAGCCCTTAAGATGACCATGTAGCACCCGCAGAGTCGGGCTGGGGGCAGATGTGGGGTCGGGCCTTTCCAGCAGCACGGTCGCCTGTCTCTCTGGACCGGGAGCCTGCTCTTGGTGCTCACAGGGGCTCCTCCACACCCCAGAGGGGCCAGCTTCTGGCACGGAGATACGCCTTCCCAGGCGGCCTCCCCAGGAAGGAACGCTGGCCTCCGAGACCAAGCATGCTGCAGCTGCACCCCTCCATCCTCCCAAGGCCCACGCTGACCAGGCTTCAGGAGGCGGGGGTCATGGGGGGTCTGCTCACTTCCTCATCCCCTCCCTCCACCCGCGTGACTCCTGGTTCACAGCGCTCTGAGCATGTGACAGAAAGGCTGGGTGAGTGTGGTCACCCCCGTGGAAGGGCTGCTTGTCCTCCAGAGAGCAGAGAGGAGCTTCCGTAACCCCAGAGCCCTCCGGGCAGGTGTCACAGCATCGAGGGTTGGGGGTGGGGCCAGGGCAGGACGAGCAGGGCTGAGGGGAGCAGGGCAGGGTGGGCATGAGGGGGTTAGCCAGGCAGTCAGCGGTCAGCAGTCAGACAGAGCAGAGGGCAGTGAACTCTGGCTGGAGGAGTCCTGAGGTCTGAAACAGCCCAGGCCACAGCTGGAGGCCTCAGCCTTCTCCTCCAGGGGTTCTGTGTCCCTGCCCATGTCAGGGCCTCGTCTCTGCCCATCCTGGAACCTCGTCCCTGCCCATCTTAGAGCCCCATCCCTGCCATCTTAGAGGCCCATCTCTGCTCATCTTATAGCCCATCCCTGCCATCTTAGAGCCCCATCTCTGCTCATCTTATAGCCCCATCTCTGCCCATCTTAGAGCCCCATCTCTGCCCATCTTAGAGCCCCATCCCTGCCATCTTAGAGCCCCATCTCTGCTCATCTTATAGCCCCATCTCTGCTCATCTTATAGCCCCATCCCTGCCCATCTTAGAGCCCCATCTCTGCCCATCTTAGAGCCCCATCTCTGCCCGTGTCATGGCCCATCTCCCGTGTCAGAGCCCTGTCCCTGCACACTGTGGAGCAGGGCTGCTCTATTGGGCTGGGGACAGCACTTCCTGCTCAGCTCCCATGGCTCCCTGATTGGGGTGAGAGCCCGATGTACCCTGGGCCATGACTCCATCCTGGGGGGGCAATCCTTCTCAATGCCAGCGTTGGCTTTGAGTCTGGACCTCCACGTAGGTGGGCAGTGCCAGCTGAGCTGGTGCCCTGCACCCCAGCCCACCGGGGGCCTGGAGACCACCTGACTGATGGCCAGCTTCTGACAGCAGCCAAAGGCACCCTCCTACGCTACAACAGCGAGGCTAAAAACTAGAGAACACAGATCTTTCCAAGTTGGCCTCATCCGAAGACCATTTGTTACAAGCCACATGACAGAGTGTCTGAGGCCCCACAAGGCAGAGATTCACAGAAACTTTGATTCCTGCAGAATTTATATCATGTCTCACACCGGAGTTACAGCCTGGCAGCATTTTGATGATAAATCCTAGCCCTCTTTGCCAGAGGAAAGAACAGATTCTCCCATCGATTAAATTAAATAAAAGATGAGATGTCATCCGGCTGAACAGAAGGCTGGAACCCAGCCTGGGGAAGGGTTGGTGGGGATCGTCAGAAGCGCCAGAGACAATGAAGGAGAAGTACACCATGACTGTCATCACCGTGATTGTCACTGTCGTGTCACTGCCATCCTCACCAAACCACCACCACCACCACCATCAACACCAACATAACTACCATCACCATCACATCACCATCAACGTCACCATCATAACATCAGCACCATCATCACCGTCACCACCATCGTCACCACCATCTTCGTCACCATCACCACCATCAGCTGCATCACCATCACCACCACCACCACCACCACCATCAACACCATCATAACCACCACCAGCAGCATCACCATCATCATGAAGACCATCACCATCGGCATCAACACCATCATCACCATCACAACATCACACCATCACCATCACGTCACCATCAACGTCACCATCACAACATCACCACCGTCGTCACCACCATCAGCTTCGTCACCATCACCACCATCAGCTTTGTCACCATCACCATCACTGTTTTCAGACCTGTCATTGTGCTGAGGAACTTACATGCCTCATTTAAGTTCTCCCAGCTGTAAAATGAGCCTCAAAGGGTTGTGAGAAGGACTAAATGAGGTGCAAGTAAAGTGGGAGGAGAGGGTTTGACCTGTTTTCAGCAAGTATCAGCGTCCTCTGATGGGGCTGCAGGGTCTCTGGGCCGCGCTGTGCTCCTTATCTCTGTCCTTCGCCTCAGCGGCATCTGGCATCGTGCCCCACTGGAATAATGAATAATCATAAAAAGCACGCCAAGGAAATAGGCATTCAGAGTTGTTTTATGTCCAGGAATCATTTAGGAAGATGCAAGCCTATGGATCTCAGCTCCTGCGGATCTTGAGGATAAATAACCACATGTCCAAGTTCCATGCCCTGGCAGGGAACTCATGTCAGCTGCCAGGGACCTGGACCCCACCCTTGTGACCCGCTGGCCGGGCACGAGGAGGGGCAGAGGAGCGATCAGGGTTTTGGGCAGCAGGAGCCGCAGGACACGCCACCCTTAACCCTTTGGGTCTCGGAGAACAAGCCCCAGATGATGGCTGTGGCAGGAGTAGACACAGTTCCTGCCAGCCAGGGCTTTCCAGACCTTGGTGGGCACGGTGGCCATCCTGCCCCTGCTCATCAGCAGCAGGAAAGGGAGGTTGTCACCTGCAGGGAGAGGCTGGTGGGACCCGCCAGAAGCATCTGCTTTTGGCATTTCCTGCTGTACATTTTTATGAACAAATTGGACAGAGGTGCAGGAGGCCGGCTTAGCACATCTATGGGGACTGCAAAATTGGGAGACAGAGCTAATAAACTGATGGCAGAAGCAAGATGTTTAAATATTTCAACAGGACTGAAAAACAGGCTCACGTTAGCATCACAGATGGAGGCGTGTCGGGATCTTCCTGTTCAAACTGTTTTTCCAAAGACGTGGTCCAGCGTGTTCCCTCACCTGCCCCATGCGGCAGGCGTGCATGCTGAGTCGGTGGGAGGGGCCTTAGATCTGGAGAAGCGCACCCTCCACTGTCGGCTGCTGCGAAGATCGCCGCCTTCTGAGCCAACCTCTCCCGCCCCTCTCCGCCCCTCCTCCCTTCTTTTCTTCCTTCTCTCTCTCCTCACCTCCCCTCATAGACTGGACAGTGAAAACAAAATCAAAAACAAAAAACACTTTCCTTTGAACTGTAACAGGCAGCTGGTCTGTGGCCATAATTTCTTCGCCAAGGTGACCATTCCAACCCCAGAATGGCCATGCTGAACCATGCAGGAGCAGAAAAGGCGAGTTGTGGGTCCAAGAACTGGCCTCCAGGCAGGGACAGAAGTACCAAGGCCAGTGGCCCGAGTACCTCCACACCAGATAAACACAGGAAGTCCGTCGTCTGCCAAAGAATGCTGCCTCTGGAATCCTGCTGTACTGCGTCTGGTCTCGAGCATCCACCGGAAGCCTGTGCTGTCCTGGGCTCACGGGCAGGGTCAGAAAGCCCGACACACGTCTCATGAGCGGTTCAGCTGCTGGAGCTCAGAGCGGTTCTGGGGGAGGGGCAGAATGGGAGCAGGAAGGGGCAGAGCTCAGGGCGGGGCTTGGCCCCCTGTCTCCCAAAGGGGTGCAGGAGGCAGGGGACATGCCCCTCCCCTCGCAGCGAGGAGCCCCGGCCCTGCAGTGGTCCCCACCCGCACAGCCACCCCAGGGCCCGGTACCCAGCCGGGCCCCTGGGGCAACGCCTCTCACCCTCCGTATGATGTTGACTTTACTCTATTTTTCAGTATTAGGATTTACTTTTAGTACCAAGCTTTTCAGACTTAGGATGTAAAAAATATTTTAGCAAAGTTTGCTTTGCTTTTGATTGACTCTAATTGAACCGATTGCTTTGCGGTCTGGAAGGCGTCCAGTGGTTCTGAACAAAATACTTCGTGGAAAAAGCTGTAATCCGCAATCACACATGTTCCTATTAGTCTTGTTTCGAGTTAAAACAATGCAAGACTTGTTTCCACACTTCTATTTTTAACTAATGAAAATTATTACAAAGAAACCTAATTATACCGTTTGGAGTGTGATACAATGGCAAATCCACTGGCAATTTTCTTTTTTCAAAATTCCACATAATGGCATAAGAAGCGAAGAATGTAAGTTCGAAATTGTTGGTTTATAAATAAGATTCCCTAATGGGCTGAGCAAGCAGGTTGTTTTTCTTTGCACATTCTGTGTGAGGTTGGATTAATCCACATTATAACCCTGATGCGTGGCAACCCTTGTTAGATGTAGCACATGCTACAATATTCCACACCCCTAGCAAGTCCCAAACTGCTAACCTGCGTGTCTTCACGGCACCCTGGTCAGAGCTGGAGAAGCTGCAGCCTTGGTGGGTGTCAGGAGGTGAGACTGCCCTGGCTGGGTAGTTAAATGACTGTATGACTTAATGGAGCTTCCCAGGTGGCACCAGTGGGAAAGAACCCACCTGCCAATGCAGGCGACGTAAAGACTCGAGTTTGATTCCTGGGTTGGGAAGATCCCCTGAAGGAGGCATGGTCACCCACTTCAGTATTCTTTGCCTGGAGAACCCCACAGACAGAGGAGCCTGCTGGGCTGTGGTCCATAGGGTCACAAAGAGTTGGGCATGACTGAAGCAACTTAGCACGCAGCACCCGTGACCTGGATGGTTGTTCTCTCTCCCAAATGCGGGGATAGAGACATGCCCAGAGCCTCCTGTGCATTGCCCTGGCCTCTGTTCCTATGTGCTGGGAGCACCTTCCGAGTGGTGACAACCACAAATGTCTGCAGACGCTGCCACAGGCCCCCCAGCAGCAGACCACCTGGGGAGCCCTGATCGTGACCTACATCAGGAAACCCGGACGTGCATGGTGTGCGTGCTCTCTCCCGCAATTCCTGGGGTGCAGCAGGCTTTTGAAATGCACTGCCCCGCTGTTCTGGACCTGTGAGCACCCAGGATGCGAGGAAGTCATGGTGCTTCCCAGCGCACTTCTCTTTAGACTTCCGGGAAAGGTGGCCTCTGATCAGAGTTGCACTGGCCTGTTGACATCACTGTCTGCAATCCTGGTCCTGGAGGGTGGGGAGTTGTTGTCAGTCACTAGGTCGTCCAACTCTGTGTGACCCCGTGGACTGCAGCACACCAGGCTTCCCTGTCCTTCACCATCTCCTGGAGCTGCTCAAACTCATCCATTGAGTCGGTGATGCCATCCAACCATCTCACCTCTGTCACCCCTTCTCCCGCTTGATCTTTCCAGCATCAGAGTTTTCTAATGAGGCAGCTCTTGCATCAGGTGGCCAAAGTATGGAGTTTCAGATTCAGCATCAGTCCTTCATGAAATTCAGGACTGATCTCCTTTAGATGGACTGGTTGGATCTCCTTGCAGTCCAAGAGGCTCTCAAGAGTCTCCTCCAAACACCCACAGTTCAAAAGCATCAATTCTTGGTGCTCAGCCTCTTTATGTCCAACTCTCACACCATACATGACCACTAGAAAAACATTCTTGACTAGCAGACCTTTGTCAATAATGTATGTCTCTGCTCTTTTAATATGTTTCTAGGTTGTCATAGATTATCTTGCAAGGAGCGTCTTTTAATTTTGTGGCTGTACCCACAGAGGGGTCTGGTGTCAGAGCCAGGATGCCTTTTGGGCAGCAGGGGTCCAGTCGGCACCTTAGGAGATGGGAAGAGGTTGCTTGAGGATGAGGTGCTGGGCGGACCACTCCCAGGCAGGGCCGTGTCAGGGAGCAGGAGGGAAGGAGGTGGGAGTAACAGTGTGTGTTTGGTCAGATGCTTTCTTCCAGCAGCGAGCATCAAGGTGTGGTAGAAGGAGGTTTCCAGGTGCTTCCAGTACGAGGAGTAGAAGCACGAGGACCCCGTCAGATGGCAGTCAGACAAATGATGCGAGCTACCGGGTCGCTGATTCACAAAGGGGGCTCTCTCTCCTTCCTCTGGGCCGCCCTGCCTGGCCCCTGGCCGTGCCCACGCTGGGTCCTGCTTCCTCCTGTGGCCACCCCTGGGCTCACGGTCACCTAGCTCTCCCTGTCCTTTGCAGAGTCCCCAGGGTGTGGTCCTGTCTCACTGCCATCACTAAATCCTCCCTTTTGGGCTAAACCCCCAGACAGTGCTTTCTGCCCTCTGGGTGTAGATAGAATAATTTCCCCATGACTGTCTTCCATGCCTTTGTTCAAAGTCAAGTCATCTCTAAAAGCCAAAGTGGAACCAGGTTCAAGATGCAGTGACTGGTCCAAGTGACAGATTGGCTCCGTCCGCTCAGGTGGCAGTGGCGGCTGGCGGGAAGCCTCGGGCGCTCGGCCTCCTTCCCAGGCCGTTCTGAGCGCTCTCAACCCTCAGGCCCCACCGAGTCTCCCTCCGGCCGTGCTGTCCTGTCGGGGCTTTGGCTCCACTTTCTGCCCCAAACGCAGCAAAGCAGTTTGTATCCCAAGAGCCAAGTCTCATCTGAGCTGTGCTTTGCAAAGTGTTCAAAGACTCTGCTCCTTCCAGGGGCCTGGAGGGCTTTGAAAGGTCACAGTGAGAATCAGGTGGGTCTCCAAAGTCTCAGTTGACTCTCTGTACTTGTGCCCTGAAGGACGGAAGGCCACGTGAGTCCCAGTGCCGAGGAGGCGGAGAGACAGGACGTGGGCGCCAGACACCTGCCCCAGATCCTTCTGCCGCTGGAGGAGCGAGTGACCCACTTCCGAGACATGCTTCTGGAGAGAGGGTAAGGGGGCCCCTCCGTGGCTGCCTCGGCGGGCTGGGGGGCGAACTGGCCATCGCCCCCCTAGGACCACGTCCCTTCCTCACTGAGCTTTAGATAGGCTGCGTGCAGGACATTCAGGGGCCAAAAGACACGCAAAGGGACCAGTCCTAGGAGGGGGCGAGGCTTTGGGGGTGCGATGCGTCACAGGGCGGTTCTTGCCACCTGTCCACGATGCAGCTGAGAGGTGAGCGAGATGCGGGTCTCCCGGAGGGGACGCAGGTTGCAGCGCTGGTTGGTGTCAATGGCCTTCCTGCAGGAGCCCAGCCAGCTTCTGACGTCCAGCCCTCCACGAGACACACCCTTGCGGTGACCTCACTCAGGGAGGGGCTCGCACCCTCTGGGTCAGCCCAGGGGTTTCGTGCAGGTGGGATGTCTTCATGGTTGTTGACTTCTGACTCACCTTTGAATTGAAGGGGGACATGCATTTTATAATTGAATCTCCTTCCAATGACTTTTATTTCCTGGTTTGGCTTTTGGTATAAAATGAGCCTGATACAGTAGTTCAGCCCAGTTGGGTTTCTTCGTAGGATGAGCCCGAACGCAGAAGGCAGTGATGGGAGCTGGTGTGTAATGATAATTATTATGAACACTGTAAGTGGCCTGGCAATGCAAAAGCAAATTCCCTCTGCAGGCAGCACCCAGGGCAGGCTGCCTCCTGGGAGGCCCCTCCCAGAGCAGGTGCAGCCGAGAACCGAGGGGAGGGTGGTCTGTGGAGACCCTGACTCCCCTGGGGAGAGTCTGAGCAGGGCTGGCACCTGGGCAGGCGGGCCCACAGGCTCCCCGGAGCTGAGCCGGTGTGAGCTCTTGAAGAACTAGGAGAAGGAGATTATCTCAGCCGCCCTCCGAGGGCCCCTGTCTCCTCTGCACCATGAATTTTAATGTGTGCGTCGCTTATCTGTCTGGAGACACACTCAAAAGTAAAATACAGCCCTTGGCGCGAGGACCTGGAGGAGAAGCAGGCTTGTATCTGAGTGGCAATGCCGTGTGTTTAGTGTGAAGTCATGAGGACGCCTACGGGCAATGAACTCACACGCACAGGACGCGTTCCCGATGTGACGGAGGGCAGCCTCTTAAAAAACATGATTTTAAGAGTTATACTTACTAGGTTAAAATGCTGGTTTTTTTAATTTAATTTTTTTATTTTTTAAACTTTACATAATTGTATTAGTTTTGCCAAATATAGAATCCCTTCCCATGCAACTTTCTTCTTTCTTTCAAGATGTAGAGTGATTTCATCACAAAATCCTGTAGGATGGGATGGCCTTGGAAGCAGCTGATGCTCTTGTGAGGGATGTATCTTTGTGTGTGTGTGTGTGTGTGCTGTGTGTAGAGGTGTGTGTGTAGAGGTGCGTGTGTGTGTGCTGTGAGTGTACACACATGTGTTTGTATATCTCTCTGTGTTTCTGTGAGTGTATATATGTGTGCTATGAGTATATAACTGTGTGTGTGCTGTGAGTGTATACACGTGTCTATCTGTGTGTCGTGAGCATAGTGTGTATGTCTCTCTTGTGAGTTCTGTGAGTGTATATATGTGTGTGTATATGTGCTCTGAGTGTATACACGTGTGTGTCTGTGGGTGTTTGTGTGTGTGTGCTGTGAATGAACATGTGTGTGTCTGTGTGCCATGAGTGGTGTGTGTCCCTCTGTGTGTTCTGTGAGTGTATATGTGTGTGTGTCTGTGTCTGTGTGTGCTGGTGTACACGTGTGTGTCTGTGTGCCGTGAGTGTATATGCATGTCTCTCTGTGTGTTCTGTGAGTGTACATGCGTGTGTCTCTGTGTGTGTGTGCTGTGAGTGTACACATATGTGTGTCTGTGTGTATCCTCTGTGTGTTCTGTGAGTGTATATATGTGTGCTATGAATATATCACGTGTGTGTGCTGTGAGTGTATACATGTGTCTATCTGTGTGTGAGTGTATATGCATGTCTCTCTTGTGTGTTCTGTGAGTGTATATATGTGTGTGTCTGTGTGCCATGAGTGTATATGTGCATCTCTCTGTGTGTTATGTGAGTGTATACTGTGTGTGTTGTGCTATGAGTGTATACACGTGTGTGTCTTGGGTGTTTTTGTGTGTGTACTGTGAGTGATACATGTGTGTGTCTGTGTGCCATGAGTGTATATGTGCATCTCTCTGTGTGTTATGTGAGTGTATACTTGTGTGGTGTGTGCTATGAGTGTATACACATGTGTGTCTGTGTGCCATGAGTGTATAGGTGTGTCTTTCTGTGTGTTCTGTGAGTGTACGTGCATGTGTCTCTCTGTGTGTGTCCTGTGTGTACACGTGTGTGTCTGTGTGCCATGAGTGTATAGGTGTGTCCTTCTGTGTGTTTTGTGAGTGTACATGCGTGTGTCTCTGTGTGTGTGCTGTGTGTACACGTGTGTGTCTGTGTGCCATGAGTGTATATGTGCATCTCTGTGTGTGTTCTGTGAGTGTATATGTGTGTGTGTGTGTGCTGTGAGTGTGTACACGTGTGTGTCTGTGTGCCGTGAGTGTATATGTGTGTCTCTCGTTTTGTTCTGTGAGTGTATACACATGTGTGTCTCTCTCTGTGTTCTGTGAGTGTGTATACGTGTGTCTGTGTGTGTGTGTGCTGTGAGTGTGTACACGTGTGTGTCTGTGTGTGGTGTGTACTCCCTACCGGGCCCACCACAGACCCCACGTGGCTGATGGGCAGGGCTCCCCCGAGCCCTTCTCTCACTCCCTGCTTGGCCCTCACTGCCTTATTCTCAGCCTCCCCACGTCAACAGCAAAGACGTGACCTCTCCCCCTGGCTAAAGAGAGGGAGGATAAAAGTGAAAGTAGGAGACATTTTTAAAGTACCACTTGATGATCACATGTTAATATCTCTCACTGCTGTTCTCTGTTTTAATTGTTGTACTGTTGTTACTACACAGGAGCATGTCTTGTACTTCAGAACTTCACCACTAGGATATTTGGGGGTAATGAAGAATTGTATCTGCAACTTATTCTCAAAAGTTCATGATTATTAGCAAATGTAAAATTGGGGTGCAACGGCATATTACAGCTATGTGTTCTACTTCTGCAACTTTTAAGTAAATTTGAAATTTTTTAAATAAGAAGGTAAAAAGTAGGGGCTCATATAATAACATAGGCAGTTGTACCCTTTGAATTTTTTTTATTAACAATATACTTAGTTGACTTGTTCAACAGATATATTCTGCTTTCCCACTCTGTGCCTTACTTATAATATGCGATAAAGAAAAAAAAATAAAGGTGCAGCTCACTGCCTAGTCTATTAATAATACCTGGACAAATGGTTGCTCAAGAAAACTATAATTCATTTTTGGGTCACCTAGGGAAGTCTATTAACATTTAAAAGTAAAAGTAAAACCATATGCAGAAGTATACAGTGAGAAGTAAAACATTCTCTTACCTATCCTTCCACTTCTACTTTCCAAAAGAACTACTGTTGAAAATATTTTTGTGTGATTTGAGCCAGAAATCTTCTAGAAATAAGACACATATTATTTTTAGACTGACAAATATTTTTTTCACCTCTTTTTGTAGCCAGATGGGATTCTATATTATACTGTTTTGTACTTCTTTCCTTTCAGTCTATCTTGGATCTCTTTCATTGTTAATACATATAACTCTGCCTCCTTTTCAATGGCTGCACAGTATTCTCTTGTGGGCATGAATCATAAGTTCTCTACTGATGGGCATTCAGTTTCCCATTTTTGACATAGATATGTAACCAAGCATATCTGATGGATAAATTCATAGAAGTGAAATTTTGTCTTGAAAAATGTTGATGCAGCCACCTGTCCTCCAAAAGTTTGCATCGGTTTTCACAGTCTTTCAGTGTGCATTAGTGCCTGTTTCTCTACATTGTAATCAACACAAGGCATTATCAGACTTACTAATCTTTACCAAGCTGCTAGATACAACATGTCATTTTCATCTTTTTAATTATGACTAAGGGTTATACATCTTTTCAGATATAATTAACGTTTAGTGTAGTTTTTGCTTACTTGTTTTCTCTATTTTTCCATTCTTCTGTATAAATGATTACTTACCTTCTCTATTTTGATTGGATGTTTGGGTTGATTTTTTAAAACCTTTTTTATTATGGAAAAGTTTAAGCATATACAAAAGAATATAGGCACATGAAGAGATACTCAACATTGCTAATTATTACAGAAATGCAGATCAAAACTACACTAAGGTATCACCTCACACTGATCAGAATGACAATCATGAAAAAAAATCTACAAATAATAAGTGCTGGAGAAGGTGTGGATACAAGAGAATCCTCCTATACAATGTTAATCAACCCTGAATA
Organism: Bos taurus; assembly: GCF_002263795.3. Taxonomy (NCBI): domain Eukaryota; kingdom Metazoa; phylum Chordata; class Mammalia; order Artiodactyla; family Bovidae; genus Bos; species Bos taurus. The sequence goes on from NC_037353.1 coordinate 50,133,531, forward strand.
CTCACTGGAAAGTCTGATGCTAAAGCTGAGGCTCTAGTACTTTGGCCACCTGATGCAAAGAACTGACTCATTGAAAAAGACCTTGATCCTGGGAAAGATAGAAGGCAAAAGGAAAAGGGGGCAGCAGAGGATGAGATGGTTGGATGGCATCACTGACTCAATGGACAAGAGTTTGAGCAAACTCCGGGTCATAGTGGAGGACAGGAGCCTGGTGTGCTGCAGTCTAAGAGGTCATAAGGAGTCAGATATGATTTAGTGAGTGGACAACAAACAAGATAAAAAGAATGAAATAATGCCATTTGCAGCAACATGGGTGAACCTAGAGGTTATCATACTAAATGAAGTAAATCAGAAAAAGACAAATATCACATGATATCATTTATGTGTGGAATCGAAATGCAAATATAGTCAACAGGACCCTACTTATAGTACAGGAACTATGTTCAATATATTCAGTATTTTATAATCTATAATAGGAAAGAATCTGAAAATGTTTATATATAGATTTATAACCAAATCTTGCTGTGCAAGGAGAAACTTACACAACATTGTAAACCAGCTGTAACTCAGTTAAAAAAAAATTAAGAACTAAGGATAATTACCCTGTGAACTCATCTTTCAGTTTTGGCAGTTATCAGCTCTTGACCAGTCCTGTTTCTTCATTATCCTCAGCTCCTCCCTACCACCTGCTCCACTGTTTTATTTTGAAGTACCCCAGGCATCATAACATATCCATAAATATTTGCATGTATATCTCTAAAAACTAAGTACTGTTTTCAGAAAAGTAACCACTGTGGCATTACCGCTTCTGAATGTGTGTGTCAGTCGCTTAGTTGTGTCCAACTCCTTGTGACCCCATGAACTGTAGCCCACCGGGCTCCTCTGTCCGTCAAATTCTCCAAGCAAGAATACTGAAATGGGTAGCCATTCCCTTCTCCAGGGAGTCTTCCTGACCCAGGGATTGAACCTGGGTCTCCTGCATTGCAGGCATATTCTTTACCATCAGAGCCACCAGGGAAGCCCCACATCTGAAGAACAGCTACAATAATTCCTTTGTTTCAAGTATCTGTAATCAGTTTTCAAATTTCCCTGATTGTGTCATCAATATTTTAAAAAGTGTATTGGATTGAATCAAAATCCAAACATTGTCCATTTATTGAGATTGGTTGATACATTTCTTTAATCTCTTTTTGTCTGTAAGGGTCTTCCTGTCTCCTTTTTCCCCTAAAATCTTTTTAAATTAAAGAAACTGAGTTCTTTTTCCTGTGAAGTTTCCCAGTGTGGATGTTGCTAATTGCATGCACATATGCCGCTTAAATGGTCCTCTGTCCCTGTATATCCTCTAAATTGGTTATTTAGATTGATAGGCGTAACAAGTGTTAGCATTATTTTTTGACAAGAATCCTCCATTGTATTTTTACATCAAATAGCTCATGATGTCCAGTTATTTTTATTGTCATGTTAATAGCACTAATAATAATTGTCTGGATCTACTAATTTATTAAGGATTAAAACTAAATGCCTATATTGATTATAAGCAAGTTAATATGAAACACATCTATTTCTGCTTTATTGACTATGCCAAAGCCTTTGACTGTGTGGATTGCCAAAAACTGTGGAAAATTCTGAAATATCAGACCATCTGACCTGCCTCTTGAGAAACCTATATGCAGGTCAGGAAGCAACAGTTAGAACTGGACATGGAACAACAGACTGGTTCCAAATAGGAAAAGGAGTACATCAAGGATGTATATTGTCACCCTGCTTATTTAACTTATATGCAGAGTACATCATGAGAAATGCTGGGCTGGAAGAAGCACAAGCTGGAATCAAGATTCCAGGAGAAATATCAAGAACCTCAGATATGCAGATGACACCACCCTTAAGGCACAAAGTGAAGAAGAACTAAAGAGCCTCTTGATGAAAGTGAAAGAGGAGAGTGAAAAAGTTGGCTTAAAGCTCAACATTCTGAAAACTAAGATCATAGCATCCAGTCCTGTCACTTCATGACAAATAGATGGGGAAACGGTGGAAATAGTGGCTGACTATTTTTCTGGGCTCCAAAATCACTGCAGATGGTGATTGCAGCCATGAAATTAAAAGATGCTTACTCATTGGAAGGAAAGTTATGGCCAACCTAGACAGCCTATTAAAAAGCAGAGACATTACTTTGTCAACAAAGCTCCGTCTAGTCAAGGCTATGGTTTTTCCAGTAGTCATGTATGAGTGTGAGAGTTGGACTATAAAGAAAGCTGAGTGCCAAAGAATTGATGCTTTTGAACTATGGTGTTGGAGAAGAGTCTTCAGAGTCCCTTGGAATGCAAGGAGATCCGACCAGTCCATCCTAAAGGAGATGAGTCCTGGGCGTTCATTGGAAGGACTGATGTTGAAGCTGAAACTCCAGTACTTTGGCCACCTGATGCAAAGAGCTGACGCATTTGAAAAGACCCTGATGCTGGGAAAGATTGAGGGCAGGAGGAGAAGGGGATGACAGAGGATGAGATGGTTGGATGGCATCACCGACTCAACAGACATGGGTTTGGGTGGACTCCAGGAGTTGGTGATGGACAGGGAGGCCTGGTGTGCTGCAGTTCATGGGGTCACAAAGAGTCAGACACGACTGAGTGACTGAACTGAACTGAATATGAAACATATATATAGAAAAGCTATTTGTGTTTATATGTTTAAAGATACATCATTAAAATTTCTCACTATTCCTTCTGAGATTTCTTTGGGTAATATTCTCTATAAATCTATAGTTTATTATGTCACCTACCAGTTACAGTGACTTCTAACTCCTTGTTTCCAATTTTTAATACTACTTCTTCTTTTCTGTTTTTACATCCTGAGCTTTGACCAAGCCTTGAACAGTATCAACAGTAAGAGTGTACCCTTTCTCTTGCTCTGAGTCTTAGGAAGGGGAAATCTATGGTGTCAATCACCCTTTAGGAAAAGATGACTATGAAGGAGTCTCTCTGATTCATCTCTTTTGCAGTGTCTCCCTCAGGTCAAGGAGCAGAGGTACCACTCTGGCTGGAGACCGGCCCTCAGCCCACCTCAGTCCCAGCCCAATTTATCAGGCCCTTCCTTAGGCTTCTCATTATTACATACTAAAATGTTTGGTTTTGTCTCCACAGGGCAGGCCGAGTCTTCACAGAAAATTGAAGACTTGATGGAAATGGTGAAGAAGTTGCAGAAAGGTCACGTGTCTCCTCTATAACTGAGGCTCAGCCCGAGGTTTGGAGTCAGGCAGAAGTGGAATCAATTCTAAGCCACCTGATTCACCACCTTGGGAAATTAACTCATTTGTTCTCTCTTAGTTTCAAAAGTTAATTTTTTGAAGTAAAAATATGACTCCATGATTCAAAATTTAAGTATAAGGGGATAAAATGCAAAACATTTTCCCACAACACAGTTTCAATCCCCTTACTGGCCATCCATTTGGCTCCCCCTATACTCTACAGAATTTCCAGGATTTTGTCTTTACCTTCCTTCCATCCACCTCAACTCTGCTCTCTTCTTGCTACCAGGCACCGTCCGCCCATGTTCCTATCTCGAGTAGGCCTTTGCACTGACTGTCTCCCACCCCTACCCAGGGAACTGCAAGGCTTGCCCTCCTCACTTGATTTGGGGCCCTCAAGAGGTCTTGCCATATCTGAAGGAGCACTTCCCACTCCTTCACTTTTTAATCTGTGGTTCCTCTATTTCTCTTGAAGTTACCACAACCTGACTCGGTATCTCTATGTGCTGCTGCCTCCCCTCCCCAGAATGTGAGCCTTGGAGGGCATCCACCTTCCTCTGCCTGCCCTGTCATTTTCACTCAACCTCCTTTTCTCCCTGCAGTGGGAAGCCTAGAGCCCAGGGTTGAGGTCCTGATTAACCGGATTAATGAGGTTCAGCAAGGTGAGCTCAGGACCTTGGCTTGTCTGCCAGGAGTGGTTACATGATTTGCAGAGCCCCTTATTCAGAATTACTTAGTGTTTTGAAACAAGGGAGCATTAAACCAAACATGGATTGGTCCATCCAAAGACAGGAGCTGCAGTCACATGTTTAGTAACCTGGCCCTGCTGTCAGCTGAGCCCAAGAAGGGCTTTGGCTCCAGGAGACTTGTTTCCTGCTCTGTAAAATCCTCTAGGGGCCCCTCTAGGTTTACTTGAAGACAAGTGTGAAATGTTTGCAAGGACAGACACTTACATGATGTCCTATGGTTTGGCACAGCAAAAAAGAAAGCTAGTGAGGAGCTGGGAGACGCCCGGACTGTCTGGGAGACCCTGCAGAAAGAACTGGACTCATGTAAGCCTGGGGGGGATCACCCAGAGGTCCCCAAAATGTCACACATCCTTGAACCCAATATTACAGACAGTCAGCATCATTTCTGTGGCCAAGCACTCCTGCACCCTCCCCAACTTCAGGGCCTACCAATCTCCCCCATCCCACTCTATTTTGGGGAGCGTTCCTGAAACACCGCCAAGCATACTCCCACATCAGGACCTTTGCTAGGCAGATCCCCCATATAATACAGATTCCTATGGCCTGAAGACATCATTCAGCTCTCAGCTCAAATGCCCCTTTCTCAGAGAGGCTTTCCCCAATCTCCCCACTCAGAGTCAGCACACGGCCCCCACCTAGTCACATGCCCCTTACTGCTTGATGTGTTTCTTCACAGCCTTTACCCAACTTGTTGTGAAGTGTTTTTCTCTTCCCTCCATGTAACTGCACTGGCATTCCACAGGGTCCTCTTAGCCACCCTTTATCAAGCACCCTTTGGTGCCCACAGGGAGCATGCACACAGGAGGGGAAGGGGACTTACCTCGAAGGGGGTCTACATTTGGGGTTGGGGCAGGGCTTGCCAAGCCCAGCCTCTCGGGTACAGTGGGTGGTTGGTGATGCCCAAACATGTTCCTCTGTTTTCCAGTGAGTGGAGAGAAAGTACGCCTGAAAGAGATCTTGAGCAAAAAACAAGGTAATTGCACCTACTTTATCTCCAGGTTTTTGCCTTTTCCACCCTTCAGAAACCCACTCTATAGCAGTGAAAGCCTTCTGAAGCCTGAATCACCTTGCCTCCCTCCTGTGGCTTCCAACAGAGTCCCATCAGCTCTTCAGGAGACCTCACATAATCTGGTGTTTTTACCCATGCCCAAACCTCAGCCATGATGGGCTCTCACAGGGTCCTAACTTCCTCTCCCTGCAGAGACCCTGAGGGTCCTCCGGCTCCACTGCCAGGATAAGGAGAATGAGGCACAGAGGTAAGAGCTTCCACCTAGCCCCTGTTGAGCGCTACCCCTTCATTCTGGTAAAAACAAAAAAGAACTAAGGGAAATTGGCCTTAGACCCACAGCTCTCATCTTCTTCCTCTATAAAATAGGGAGACCGTGACTCCCAACAGTAGGTCGTAGTATTGATTACCATCTTATTCACTGAGATAATCATTCATTTGCTAGAATGTCAATTACATTCCTTCAGCTGGTTTTTATTCTGTGCTTTTTATAGTTTCATCTGTCCCTTCATTTAGGTATCATGCCAACCATCTGTCCACCAGCCTCTCTCCATTCACCCATTATCCTTCTATTCACCCATCTCTCTAGCTCCTGAGTGCTTATATTGCTCATTTCATGACCAGAGACCTCCAAGCCCCTAGCATACCAACACTGAATATGTTTGAGGAATTCACATGAGATCAATATGTGTGTGCTTGTGTGTGTGACCACACCCACATTGATCTCCCTAATCTTCACAATGACATTCCAGAGGACATGTGTTCATACCACCCCAAAAGTTACAGAAAGAAACTCAATCTGGAAGGCTACAACAGATGTCAAGAGAAGGAAATGGGAGCTCCACCCCAGGCCCCTCCTAGGGAGAGATTATTCAGAAAGCATGGTGACTGCCTTGCTTCTTGCCAGGAAGCAAACCATGCTGCAGGAGTGCAAAGAGCGGATTTCTGCCCTGAACTCCCAGATTGAGCAAGAAAAGAACAAACAGAGGCAGCTGAGGTAAGGTCCGCCTCCCAAGGCACGGGGGGCTGGGTGGGTTGTAAGCGGGGAGGGGGTAATACTAGGAATGGGAATTAGAAGACCTGGCTGAGCTGAAGCTTGGAGGGTCAAGGAGGCAAAGGCGCTTGCAGCAGAGTGAAGAGCACAAGCAAGCTCCCTCACGTCTGTGCATAAAGACACCGGGGTGAACCAGGTTGGGACGGGTGTCCCAGGCCACAGCCCCTCATCCTGTGTGTTTGATTCCCAGGTTGGATTTCGAGGAGCAACTGGAGGACCTGATGGGCCAGTATAAGGACCTGTGGGAATTCCACGTGAGTCACTCAGAGCTACTCTCTCCACCCTGCACAGCTTCCCTGGCAGCACTAGGCCCAGAGCTGTGTCACCCCCAGGCCTCCCTCCTGTCGATGGCCACACCCAGCTCCTGAGCAAGCCCAGCAGCCATGTGTCAGAGCCGCACTGAGCCTAGCCCCTCAGCACCCTCACCGCCCCCAGGTGTTGCCTTCTGCACCGGCCCTGCCCACCCGCCTCTGGTGCCTCCCAGGGGCCTTAAGAGCTCAAGAGGAGCTCTGAAGAACTGAGGAGGGGCTGTCCATTAAGGAGATTCATGGGTGTCTCTGGGGCCATCACAGTCACAGGGAAGACAGTGGGGAAATTAGCAGGCCACTATTTGCCACCTAGGGATCCCAAACAAGAAAATAGGCAGAGAGAGTGCAAGTCAGGATGGACAGACTCAGTGAGGTCACTGGAGGGAAGAGTAGGAGCTGCAGTGCTGAACTGATAACTGAGTCTCCAGAGAACAGGCTTGAGTTTTGGTGTTTGCAGGATGCCCTTGCAGAATTCCTGAACACTAGCTACTTTATGAGCTTCTCCTGCATAGCACCACAGGTATCTGGGGTAGAACAATTCCAGACAGAGGGAATGGCCAATGCAGAGGCCCTGAAGCTGGACTGTGCCTGGCATGCAGGAAGTGAGGCATATGAGTAAAGACCAGATCCAGATTGGCTTCTCTGAGGCACGTGGGAGAAAGCCAGGAGTTGCGGACAGGTCTCCTTTATTATCCATCAGAAACCAGAGCGGCTGGCCCTGGAGATCAGCACCCTGGACAGCGGCAAGGAGCAGTTGCTTAAGGAAGGTGAGGCCTGGAAGATGGGGATGCCCTGATCTGCCCTGCCCTGCCCTGCCCTGCCCATCCGTTCCTTTCTGCTGCAGAGAAGCTGGTGGAGGCAAAGCTGGAGGATGTGAAGCATCGTCTGTGCTCGCAGTTTGGAGCCAAGGGCCACACAATCAATGAAGGGCTCTTCCTCCGCAGCCCGGAGGCAGCAGCTGTGGTGTAAGACATGGATCGGGAGGGGGGAGTGAGTGGAGGGGAAGAGCTGCCAGCACCCATGGCCCCACCCTCAGTCATCTGTTTGAGGAGGAGAACAGGAAAGCCCAGGAGCTGCTGGAGGCTGCTGCCCAGCGCCAGGAGCAGCTGCAACAGAAGTGTCAGCAGCTGCAGCAGAAGAGGCAGAGGTGGGCATGGAGCCCTTCCCCCGAGTCCCAAAGGAGAAGGTGGCTGAGGGAGTGTCTGCTCCCTTCTAGACTCTGTCTCTTGGTCCCTTTACAGTCCTACCCTTCTCCCTCCACATCCTCCTACCCCACTCCCGACCTCTTTCTATCCAGGCTGAAGGAGGAGCTGGAAAAACTTGGGGTACAGGTCCTTGCCCAAGCCCAGAGCAAGCAAGAGGAGGAGGCTGGCCTAGGAGAAGCTGTGAGTCCTGGAATCCAGTGCAGGGAGCAGAGAGCTTGTGAGAGGAGCTGTGGGTGGGAAGGCACCTCAGAAGATGGTCCTCAGGGAAGGGCATTTCCAATGGGACACATCCCAGGCAAAAGTGCAGAGGCTGGCAGTGGTAGGGTGAGGAGGGGTAGGACCCATGGAGGGTGTGGGCACAGGGATCTGATGAGACTCCTGCCTCAAACCCTGACCTCTCACAGGCCAATCCCAAGCCCCTTGGAGTCAGTGAGGAGAAAGACCAAGAGCCATCCACCAAGTAGCACATGATGCCCCGAGGCAAGGAGAACCCACCCTGCACTGGAGCTTATGACTTGGACTTCAGTAAATAAAGGCACTACTTCAATACAACTGCCTCATCTGACTCTGTGCTAGGCTCGGGGAGGAGGGGTATCCATCCCGGGACACCTGGCACCTGAGTCTGAATGAAAGCCTGGCCACACTCTGCCTCTTGTCTTCAGCCAGAAACCCACAGCAGACACTCAGTAAATGTTTCCCTAACCTCACAGTCCCCTGACTGCTCATCTCTAGCACTTGACATGTTGTTCTGGGTCCCCACGCAGAGGGATACAAGACTGAGACCATCTTACAATAGGCCCACAGGTTCTGCACACCCACCCTGTGATTGTCTTCCATTCCTTATTCAGGCGTGGACCACACAGAATCCCAGAAATATCAACAATGAGGGCCAAAGTGCTGGGGTCCTCAGCCAGTCAGTTCTGTGCCCACAGTACCCACTGATTAGCTGAGAAAAAGAATTGTAATTGGACCTAAATGTAATTTGAGACATTACTTTGTCAACAAAGGTCCATCTAGTCAAGGCTATGGTTTTTCCAGTGGTCATGTATGGATGTGAGAGTTGGACTATAAAGAAAGCTGAGTGCCAAGGAATTGATGCTTTTGAACTGTGGTGTTGGAGAAAACTCTTCAGAGTCCCTTGGAATGCAAGGAGATCAAAGCAGTCCAGCCTAAAGGAGATCAGTCCTGGGTGTTCATTGGAAGGACTGATGCTGAAGCTGAAACTCCAGTACTTTGGCCACCTGATGCAAAGAGCTGACTCGTTTGAGAAGACCCTGATGCTGGGAAAGATTGAGGGAAGGAGGAGAAGGGGACAACAGAGGATGAGATGGTTGGATGGCCTCACCGACTCAACAGACATGGGTTTGGGTAGACTCCGGGAGTTGGTGATGGACAGGGAGGCCTGGCATGCTGCAGTTCATGGGGTTGCAAAGAGTCGGACACGAGTGAGCAACTGAACTGAACTGGGAACAAAATCTATACCTGAGACACTTGTTACAAGAACATAGTATGTTATCCTCAGTGTTCTTGGACTCAATCATTCCAGGAGTGTTGTGTGCTTATGGCGTGTTTCAAATCCAAGGAATGCATCAACTCAAGGGCAATGATGGGAGTCAAAGTCTGTGCTCTTGAGTCAAAAGACAGTGAATTCATAGGTACAAGGAGATTCCATCTCTTGAAAGGCTTCCCCATCCAGGTAGGACATAAGGAGGTAGATAACCTCAACAATTCTCATTTCTGTATACATGACCAGTTACAGAAATGGATTTATATCTGTCTCTGTAACTTTCTACTGGAAGAAAGTGAAGAACTAAAGAGCCTCTTGATGAGAGTGAAAGAGGAGAGTGAAAAAGTTGGCTTAAAACATTAAAAAAAAAAAAAACACTAAGATCATGGCATTTGGTCCCATAACTTCGTGGCAAATAGAAGGGGGCAAAGTCAAAGCAGTGAGAGGTTTTATTTTCCAAGGCTCCAAAATCACTTCGGATGGTAACTGCAGCCATGATATTAAAAGATGTTTGCTCCTTGGAAGGAAGTTATGACAAACCTATACAGAGAATTAAAAAGCAGACATCACTGCTGACACAGGTCCGTATGGTCAAAGCTATGTTTTTCCTGTAGTTATGTATGGATGTGAGAGTTGGACCTAAAGAAGGCTGTTGTTCATTCACTTCCGATTCTGCGACACGATGGACTGCAGCACCACAGGCTTCTCTGTCCTTCACTATCTCCCACAGTTTGCTCAAACTCATGTCCACTGAGTTCATGATGACACCCAACTGTCTCGTCCTCTGTCACCCCCTTCTCCTCCTCCTTCTTCCAGCACCAGGTGGCCAAAGTATTGGAGCTTCAGGTTCAGCATCAGTCCTTCCAATGAATATTCAGGGTTGATTTCCTTTCAGATTGACTGGTTTGATCTCCTTTGCCGTCCAGGGGACTCTCAAGAGACTTCTCCAGCACCACAATTTAAAAGCATCAATTCTTTGCAACTCAAAGGTCCATATAGTCAAAGCTATGGTTTTTCCAGTAGTCACGTATGGATGTGAGGGTTGGACCATAAAGAAGGCTGAGTGCCAAAAACTTGATGCTCCTGATGCAAAGAGCTGACTCATTGGAAAAGACTCTGATGCTGGGCAGTGAAAGTGAAAGTCAGTCAGTCATGTCTCTCTGTGACCCCATGGACTATACAGTCTATGGAATTCTCTAGGTCAGAATACTAGAGTGGATAGCCTTTCCCTTCTCCAGGAGATCTTCCCAACACAGGGATCGAACCCAGGTCTCCCACACTGCAAGTGGATTCTTTACCAGCTGAGCCACAAAGGAAGCCCAAGAATACTGGAGTGGGTAGTGTATCCCTTCTCCAGTGGATCTTCCTGGCCCAGGAATTGAACCAGAGTCTCCTGCATTGGAGGCGGCTTTGTTACCAACTGAACTCTCAGGGCAAGATTAAGGCAAAAGGAGAAGGGGGCTACAGAGGATGACATGTTTAGATAGCATCACTGACTCAAGGGACATGAATTTGAGCAAACTCCAGAAGATAATGAAGGACAAGGGAGCCTGGCATGCTGCAGTTCATGGGGTCACAAGGAGTTGAATACAACATAGTGACTGAACAACAAAAACAAACTGGTCATGGAATCATAGCTGGTATTTATAACGTCCCTCACCTTCCACCACACATTCTGTATCCCTTTGCCTTCATTAAGCAACTCAGTTGTTTGTGCACTTTTACCTGGTGGAGTGACCCAAACCTTTATTCCTGAAAGATGTGGGGTGTTAGTACTCTTGCTGGGTTGAGTTGTTATAGTTTTTCACTGGCATTAATCACAAGACATGGTAGTACTGAAAGAAGCTCTAAGGTGTATCCTGCATGATAGCCTTGCTTTCTTTACTTCCAGTGTAGGGAAGTAGTCCAGTTTCCTCAAAGTAGTCAGGGTCGATCACACCAGCCAGCACAGTAACTTCCTCCTTTGCCTGTTGATTCACAGGCATAAGAAGCCCAAAGTGGCTGAGCAGCAGTCTTTAACTTCCAGTTCAATGGAATCATCATTATATCTTCCAGTAGAAGCATTCCTCCCTCTGGCACTAAGACCTCCGGGCCAGTGGAATATTTGGTTGTGGGAACAGGAAGCACAAGTCTCCAGCAGATCACTAGGGATAACAGTGAGTGTTACCCCTCCCACTTCACCCCGTGAGTTTTGGACCTTTGAATGCTGGCCACAGGAGACAACACCATAAATTAGACACTCATTCAGAACATACACAACCTTCTGGAGAACCCTGTCCCTGCCCTGCAGATCAGATCAGATCAGATCAGTCGCTCAGTCGTGTCCAACTCTTTGAGACCCCATGAATCGCAGCACGCCAGGCCTCCCTGTCCATCACCAAGTCCCGGAGTTCACTCAGACTCATGTCCATCGAGTCAGTGATGCCATCCAGCCATCTCCTCCTCTGTCGCCCCCTTCTCCTCCTGCCCCCAATCCCTCCCAGCATCAGAGTCTTTTCCAATGAGTCAACTCGTCGCATGAGGTGGCCAAAGTACTGGAGTTTCAGCTTTAGCATCATTCCTTCCAAAAAAATCCCAGGGCTGATCTCCTTTAGAATGGACTGGTTGGATCTCCTTGCAGTCCAAGGGACTCTCAAGAGTCTTCTCCAACACCACAGTTCAAAAGCATCAATTCTTCGGTGCTCAGCTTTCTTCACAGTCCAACTCTCACATCCATACATGACCACAGGAAAAACCATAGCCTTGACTAGATGAACCTTTGTTGGCAAAGTAATGTCTCTGCTTTTGAATATGCTATCTAGGTTGGTCATAACTTTCCTTCCAAGGAGTAAGCATCTTTTAATTTCATGGTTGCAGTCACCATCTGCAGTGATTTTGGAGCCCAGAAGAATAAAGTCTGACACTGTTTCCACTGTTTCCCCATCTATTTCCCATAAAGTGATGGGACCAGATGCCATGATCTTCGTCTTCTGAATGTTGAGCTTTAAGCCAACTTTTTCACTCTCCACTTTTACTTTCATCAAGAGACTTTTTAGTTCCTCTTCACTTTCTGCCATAAGGGTGGTGTCATCTGCATATCTGAGGTTACTGATATTTCTCCCAGCAATCTTGATTCCAGCTTGTGTTTCTTCCAGTCCAATGTTTCTCATGATGTACTCTACATATCAGTTAAATAAACAGGGAGACAATATACAGCCTTGACGTACTCCTTTTCCTATTTGGGACCAGTCTGTGGTTCCATGTCCAGTTCGAACTGTTGCTTCCTGACCTGCATACACATTTCTCAAGAGGCAGGTCAGGTGGTCTGGTAGTCCCATCTCTTTCAGAATTTCCCACAGTTTGTTGTGATCCACACAGTCAAAGGCTTTGGCATAGTCAATAAAGCAGAAATAGATGCTTTTCTGGAACTCTCTTGCTTTTTCCATGATCCAGTGGATGTTGGCAATTTGATCTCTGGTTCCTCTGCCTTTTCTAAAACCAGCTTGAACATTAGGAAGTTCACGGTTCACATATTGCTGAAGCCTGGCTTGGAGAATGTTGAGCATTACTTTACTAGCGTGTGAGATGACTGCAATTGTGTGGTCGTTTGAGCATTCTTTGGCATTGCCTTTCTTTGGGATTGGAATGAAAAGTGACCTTTTCCAGTCCTGTGGCCACTGCTGAGTTTTCCAAATTTGCTGGCATATTGAGTGCAGCACTTTCACAGCATCATCTTTCAGGATTTGGAATAGCTCAACTGGAATTCTATCACCTCCACTAGCTTTGCAAGGTACTACCAACTATCTGGCATTGTAACTGAGTCTCCAAAAGACCATTCCACCATTCGGTCAAGCCAGCTGCTTTGGGATGGTGGGGGCATGGTAAGACCAGTGAATTCCATCAGAGCTTGGCCTGCTGCAGAACTTTTTTGTTAAGGGAGCTTTTTGATCAGAATTAATGCTATGTGAAAGACCATGGTGCTGGATAGGAATTCTTAAGTTTGCAGAAGGCAGTTCTGGCCAAAGCACTGTGTGCAGGGAAGGTGAATCCATATCCAGATTTATCACTACTCTCATCCCATCTGGAGTTGCAGTCATTACTGACGTTAACCAAGTCACGAAGTTCACTTCTCAGAATACACTGTGCTGGACTTTTTTTTTTTTCCTTTTTTTTTTTTTTTTGGTGAGTTGTCCCTTGCCAAGCAGTTGTCTCTTGTTGTATGGCTATATCTTAGCTTGCTTATCTATTCACTTGTTGATGGATATTTAGGTTGTTTCTGACTTTTTGGCTCTTGCAAATAAAGCTGTTATGACCATACATGTATAATTCTTTGCATAGATATATGTCTTCTTTTCTCTTGGGTAAATATCCAGGAGTAGAATGGTTGGATATTATGGTAGGTGTATGTTTAACATTTTAAGAAACTGCCAAAACTGCCTTCAATGGCACTTTTAGCTTCCTAATAGGTTTTTGATTGCTAGTTTAACTGAGAGACATAATGGCCTCCTCAGACAATTTTTCAAATTCCACTCCAGCAAATGGACCCCCTGTATGGGTCTCTATCTTGTCCCAGGTCTTAATCTCTTCATTTAAGTCCCCTTGTGAAACTGTACCCTGTAACTTACAAGGTCCATATAGGAGAAACAAACTGGTACACTAAGAACACCAGAGAGGGACCTCCCTGGTGGTCCAGTGGCTAAAACTCCACATTCCCGATGCAAGGGGCCAGCTTTGATCCCTGGTCGGGTAACTAGATGCCACGTACCACAGCTAAGAGCACACATTCCACAACTAAAGAATCTGCATGCTACAATGAAGACCCGGTGCAGCCAAATAAATGTTGAGAAAAAAAAAAAAAAACCAGGGAAACTGCAGATAGGAAACAACTCGCTGAGGCACAGACGCATCGAGGGACTAGGGTGCATGACAGTGAACGTTAGATTGCACAGGCCAAAACCCCTCCAGTTATATACAAAATACCACAGATCTGTACATATGACACATGAAGAGGCAGAAGAGCAGGACAGCAGAGAACTCAATACGTCCACTGAAAGTTAAACTTACTTTCCACCAATCATTTCTGAGCTCCCTGCCCCTCTTTCTCCCTCCTTCCAAGATAAAAACACCAGTTTGCCTCCTATCTCCTTACTTGGGCACCCTATAATAAAGCTTTTTTCTTTCTGCAAAAGAATGTTGTCTCAGTATTTGGTCTTTTCTATTGTGTAGCAGGAAAGGAGCCCACACGCTCAACTAAAAATTGACTCACATCTCCACGTACTCCAGGACCATTCTCATAGGCAGTGTGGACTACTAAATAGATAAATAGAAAACTCCACTTAGTAAGTGAAATTCACATTTGGAGATAATAAAGTCAAAACCATATCACATAAGGATAAAACCAGAAAACTTCTACTTGTTAGTGATACATGCTTAAGGATAATCAGTGCCAAATGACAGGAGTCAGTCAAGTGAGTTGTACACCACTCTGTGGCATGTTGGTCTCCTTAATATTAGTCTGGGTTTGTTTACTGGTTTGCAAACCAGAGTCCCAAACCTTCCAAGGAAGCCACTGTTTAAGCCAACACGGTGAATGCAGGCCCGCCTTTAAAAATAATTGCATTTATCTGGCTTGCTGGGTCTTCATTGCTGCATGGTTTTTTCTCTAGTAGCAGTGAGTGGGAACTACTTCCTGCTGTGCTGCATGAGCTTCTCATCGCAGTGGCTTCTCTTGCTGTGGAGCACGGGCTCTAGGGCACAAGGGCTTCAGCAGCTGCAGCTCCCAGGCTCCAGAGCACAGGCTCAGTACTTGTGGTGCACAGGCTTAGTTGCTCCATGACACGTGGGATCTTCCTGAATGACGGATCAAACCCGTGTTCCCTGCACTGGGGGGCAGATTCTTTACCTCTGAGCAACCAGAGAATTTACTACTGTCTGTACCATTCTAGGAATTAATGGAGACTATTGCCTTTCCCAGGAGACAACTGCCATCTGTCAGTCAGTCCCTCAACCTGCTGTGGAAAGGACAGCACACTCCTCAGTGCCTCTCCTACTCCCTGCTCCAGCTTTCCACCACCAACTCCCACCTGGAGTCTCCTACCATAAGCACCATGACCACCGCTTTCAACTAGTTACACACAAATATGACAAGTCTTTACACTGACTTCACTATTAATCTATACTGTCCAGCAACATAGTGGCCAGACCTGCCACACTGAACCAAGAAATTGAGCCTTTTGCTGTTTAGTGCAATGTATGTTCTATACTCCAAAAGGCTCATCATTTATTTAGGCCACTCAAATACCCCCAATAATTGAGCTCAGTCTTGACTCAATTTTGTGGCCCTAGCTAGATGTTACTCTCTGAAAACAGTCAGTTAAGGCCATACTCCCAGGCACCTTCTGAGTTGTACCCTCACACTTCACTACCATACACCTGCCCTAATCATCCCAGGGCCAGGTAACAGAACAGTCAGGGACAGCCTCAGTGTCTCCAAGTGTACTGAAAATATTCACATTAGCCAATCCCAAGCCTGTTTGCCATGCCTGTCCCTTCCCTTCTTGTTGAATCCATAGCAGAGGCACTGGTACACGCTTCAGTCTCTGCTCTGTCTATCTCTGAGTGACCCTGCATGGTGTGCCATTTCTTCCCAGGAAATTGTAACTAAACTGTAAAACTCTTTCTGGATCTCTCTCTTGATCTATGTCCGGTGTCAACAACCTCATGCAAAATAACAGAATCAAAGCAGGGTCAGAGAGGTGATGGCCAGTTGTTAAGTCACAATAAGGTGTCAGCTTCCATGCCTGGAGAGTCCGTTGAGATGCACATGCCCAGCGTACCCAACAGGGTGGATCTCAGCTTGTTCACAGTGGTCAGCAGCTCAGTAGCTCACACTTTACGGGCTTTTCACCCGCTCCTGTGTCATCTTCCCCACTCCCTCATCCTTGCTTTTGTAATCACTTCCCAAATAAACTCTTTACACAGCTTGTGTCTCACCTGTGTTTCAGAATGCAAGATGAAAGACAACAGGAAAACCAAGCAAGACAACACAGCTCCTACTCAGATCTAGTCAAAGGTAAATAAAGGGACTCCAGCCAGAAATAAATTGATACCTACTTAACCCCCACCCAAAATTAAGGAGTGGACAGCTCCCAAAGCTAGCAATCCCAACACAATCACCAGCAGAATCAATATCAGCACCAGGAGAGTCAGAAGTACTCCTGTCCTGTTTTTCAGAAAAGCTGTAACTTAATGTTGGATACATCTGCTTGAAGGAACCTGAATCAGATATAGGATTTTAACTGCAAGGGATTTTGGTCTCCTATTGCTGTTGTAAGAAATTACTGCAAACATAAGAGTTTTAGCAAAAGAAATGTATTCCCTTACATCTGGAAGACAAAAGTTTAAGATCAGTGTCACAGGGCTGAAACCAAAGTGTCAGCGGGGCCCATCTCAGAGACTTCAGGGGAGAATGTGCGTCTTCCAGCCTCTGCTGGCTGCTGGCATTCTTGTGCCACATCAGTCTATAATCCACCCCTTGGTGGTCTAGGAATCTCTTCTCTAAGTGTCAAATCTTCCTCTCTTTTACAAGAACACTTGTGATTGCATTTAAAGCTCCTCCTGGACCATCCAAGATAATTTCATTGAAAAATCCTTAATTTAATCTGGGCAACTCTTTCCATATAAGGTAACATACACAGGTACCAGGAATTGAGATCTGATATCTTGGTGGTGCTGAATTCTCTCAGCTTTTGCTTGTCTGTAAAGCTTTTGATTTCTCCTTCTTATTTGAATGAGATCCTTGCTGGGTACAGTAATCTGGGCTGTAGGTTATTTTCTTTCATCACTTTAAATATGTCCTGCCATTCCCTCCTGGCCTGAAGAGTTCCTATTGAAAGATCAGCTGTTATCCTTATGGGAATCCCCTTGTGTGTTATTTGTTGTTTTTCCCTTGCTGCTTTTAATATTTGTTCTTTGTGTTTGATCTTTGTTAATTTGATTAATATGTGTCTTGGGGTGTTTCGCCTTGGGTTTATCCTGTTTGGGACTCTCTGTGTTTCTTGGACTTGGGTGACTATTTCCTTCCCCATTTTAGGGAAGTTTTCAACTATTATCTCCTCAAGTATTTTCTCATGGTCTTTCTTTTTGTCTTCTTTAGGGACTCCTATGATTCGAATATTGGGGTGTTTAACATGGTCCTGGAGGTCTCTGAGATTGTCCTCATTTCTTTTAATTCGTTTTTCTTTTTTCCTCTCTGATTCATTTATTTCTACCATTCTATCTTCTACTTCACTAATCCTATCTTCTGCTTCTGTTATTCTACTATTTGTTGCCTCCAGAGTGTTTTTTATCTCATTTATTGCCTTATTCACTATATATTGACTCTCTTTTATTTCTTCTAGGTCCTTGTTAAACCTTTTTTGCATCTTCTCAGTCCTTGTCTCCAAGCTATTTATCTGTGATTCCATTTTGATTTCAAGATTTTGGATCATTTTCACTATCATTATTTGGAATTTTTTATCAGGTAGATTCCCTATCTCTTCCTCTTTTGTTTGGCTTGGTGGGCATTTATCCTGTTCCTTTACCTGCTGGGTATTCCTTTGTCTCTTCATCTTGTTTATATTGCTGTGTTTGGGGTGGCCTTTCTGTATTCTGGAAGTTTGTGGAGTTCTCTTTATTGTGGAGTTTCCTCACTGTGGGTGGGGTTGTACGGGTGGCTTGTCAATGTTTCCTGGTTAGGGAAGCTTGTGTCGGTGTTCTGGTGGGTGGAGCTGGATTTCTTCTCTCTGGAGTGCAATGAAGTGTCCAGTAATGAGTTATGAGATGTCAGTGGGTTTGGAGTAACTTTGGGCAGCCTGTATATTGAAGCTCAGGGCTGTGTTCCTGTGTTGCTGGAGAATTTGCATGGTATATTTGCTCTGGAACTTGTTGGCCCTTGGGTGGTGCTTGGTTTCAGTGTAGGTATGGAGGCGTTTGATGAGCTCCTGTCAATTAATGTTCCCTGGAGTTAGGAGTTCTCTGTTGTTCTCATGATTTGGAATTAAGCCTCCTGCTTCTGGTTTTCAGTCTTATTTTTACAGTAGTCTCAAGACTTCTCCATCTATACAGTACCGTTGATAAAACATCTAGGTTAAAAATGAGAAGTTTCTCCACAGCAAGGGACACCCAGAGAGGTTCACAGAGTTATATGGAGAAGAGGGAGGAGGGAGTTAGAGGTGACTTGAATGAGATGAGGTGGAATCAAAAGATGAGAGAGCAAGCTAGCCAGTAATCACTTCCTTATGTGCACTCCACAGTCTGGACCACTCAGAGATGTTCACGGAGTTATACAGAGAAGAGAAGAGGGAGGAAGGAGACAGAGGTGGCCAGGAGGGTAAAGGAGGGAATCAAAAGGAGTGAGACAGATCCAGCCAGTAATCAGTTCCCTAAGTGTTCTCCACCGTCTGGAACACACAAAGAGATTTGCGGAGTTGGGTAGAGAAGAGAAGGGAGAGGGGGGAGACAGAGGCGACCTGGTGAAGAAAAAAGGAGAGTCCAAAGGGGGAGAGAGCAGTCAAGCCAGTAATCTCACTCCCAATTAAAAATGGATACTGAAGATGGGGTTCTTAAAGGTACAAAATTGATAACAAATACCAAAAAGCAAAGATTAAAAATCTAGAGTAGAGGTTGGATTTTCAAAAATACAATATTAAAGAAAAGAAAAAAAGAGTCACAAAAATTATGTGTGTGTATATATATACATGACATTTGCTTTTAAAAATAGGGTCTCTCTTTTTCTTTTCTTTTTTTTTTTTTTTTTGCAAAGTAATAGTAGGTTATAAAAATGGAAATTAAAGGAGTAATAGAGGACTTAAAATTTCAAAAAAAAAAAAAAGAGTGATCGTAAAAATAGTAAAAATATATCTAGGACTTTGTCTGGTGTTGTTGTGGGCAGTGTGGGGTCAGTTCATTTTCAGATAGTTCCTTGGTCCAGCTTATATTTCTCAAGATCTATAGGCCCCTTCCTATGTAGTCGATACTAACTACAGGGTTTTAATCTATTGCACCTGTCACTTCCAAGGCGGTTCCCTCTGTTTAAGCTTCTTCCGTTTGCTGGTCTCTTCAGTGTCTGATTTCTGCCCTGACACAAGGGGGCGGTGGTGGACACTTTTTTAGGCTCACTTGTTCAGTCGCGCTGTAGGGAGGGAGGAACACTGCAAAGAAATAATACTGGCGTGTGCTCCTAGTGCACCAGCCACACTGGGCCTGCCCCCACTCATGGTGCGTGTGCCCTCCCTGCCCACACTGCTCAGGCTCTAGGTTGCTCCGCCGGGAACCGTCCAAGGCCGGCCCTGGGCTGCATGCACCTCCCACGTCTAGGCTGCTCAGGTTCAGGCACTCAGGTAGTCCTCAGAGGCGCAGACTCCATCGGGCCTGCGTTTGTGCCCTTCCCAGGTCCGAGCAGCTCAGGTGATGAGGTGTTTGGCGAGCGCGGTCGCTGTGACTCTTCACGTCCCCCATCTCTGCTGCTCGGTTTTCTGGGTGTACAACCAGCACACCTTCTCAGGTGGATGTTGACCGTCCAGAACCCCAAGAAGTCTTAGTTAGCAAAGAAGCCTGCTTGCAGTTTGATAGATAATGCCTCTCTGGGGCCGCGATTGCCCCCTTCTGGCTCTGGCCGCCTGTCACGGGAGGGGGATGGTCTGCAGCCAACTAGCTCTGTTCAGTCCTTTGTTCTGTGAGCGGGCCTGACGGTGTCTTAGGTTAGGACTTTTTGCGTGGTAGCTATCCCACAGTCTGGTTTGCTAGCCCAAGTTAGTTCCCTCAGATTGCCCTCAGGGCATTCATGCCCGGTCCTTACTCTAGGCAATGCAGCCCGTGCCTCACTGCCCAGCCCCCGCTTGCTAGTGGCGTGTGCAGGCGTATGCGCTGCTTCTCCACTGGGGGAGTTACCATTGGGCACGTAATCTGTGGGGTTTAATTATTTATTTATTTTTCCTCCCAGTTATGTTGCCCTCTGTGGTTCCAAGGCTCGCCACAGACTCAGCAGTGAGAGTGTTTCCTGGTGTTTGGAAACCTCTCTCTTTTTAAGACTCCCATCCCAGGCGGAGCTCCGTCCCTATCTCTTTTGTCTCTCTCTCTTTTTTTTTCTTTTATATTTTTTCCTACCTCCTTTTGAATACAATGGGCTGCTTTTCTGGGTGCCTGATGTCCTCTGCTGGCATTCAGAAGTTGTTTTGTGGAATTTACTCAGCGTTTAAATGTTCTTTGGATGAATTTGTGGGGGAGAAAGGGGTCTCCCCGTCCTATTCCTCTGCCATCTTAGGACCACCTCCTATTTCTTGCATTCTTGTCTCTTCATATGATTTGGTTTTCCATCAATTAACTGGGGATGAAAGATGACAACACAGGTTCTATCCTGTGTGAATCAGCTCCAAAAGACTGGTAACTTCTCACAGAAGTCTGTCTCTAATTCATAAAATGAACTGGCTACAGTGACTGGTAGTGTTGTAAATAGATTACACGTGGGATATTTATAACAGTGGGTATTCCTCACTCAGGTAAAGTACAGATGAACTTTGCATGTGTGTGTGTGGAGTTAGGAAAATCTCTGCTCTCCACAATTAATCCTCCCTGTCTTAAGCCATGGTTGCCATCTCCACCCAATGGCCACCAAGGCAAACTGGGGGTAAGGGAAAGGGTAGGGGTGGAATCTGTACTTCAGAACTACAGGGCATAAAAAGTTAACAGGAATGCATGAAATCTGGGTGGCGGCACAGGGGAGCTGGCCTGGAATTACAGTTTATCATTTGTGTTCAAATTCTCCTTGCCAGAGTTAAGTTATATGGTCCTACTCACAGAAAAGGAAGGCCGAGAAATGCAGGTTAACTGTGCTCTCAAAAGAAAACAAAAGTGAGTTTTTGTGTACACACAGCCAGTCTCTGATATACACGATTTCTCCCCTGTGTGAGTTATCTGATGTTTGCTGAGGTCTGATTTCTGGCAAAAGGTTTTTCCACATTCATTACATTCATAGGGCTTCTCTCCTGTGTGAGTTCTCTGATATGCAGTAATGGCTAACTTCTAGAAGAAAGTTTTCCAACATTCTTTATATCCATAGGGCTTCATTCCTGTGTGTGTTCTCTGATGTCTACTGAGGGTTGACTTTCCACAAAAGGTTTTCTGACATTCATTACATTTATAAGGTTTCTCACCTGTGTGAGCTCTCTGGTATACAATGAGTTTTGACTTCTGGTAGAAAGCTTTACCACATTCTTTACATTCACATGGTTCCTCACTTGTGGGAAGTCTCAGAGGTACAGTGAGTTTTGGCTTCACATAGAAGGATTTCCCACATTTATTACATTTATAAGATCTGTCTCTTGTTTGGGTTTTCTGATGTACTGGGAGGGCAGGCCAGAGACCAAAGCATTTCCCATATTCTTTGCAGGCATAAGGTCTCTCTCCTGTGTGAGTTCTCTGATGTGCAGTGAATACTGATTTCTCATGCAAGGTTACCACAATCATTGCACTCATGAGGTGTCTCCCTATTGTGAATCCTTTGATGAACAGTGAAGGTTGACTTCTGGCAGAAGGATTCCTCACATTCACTACAATCGTAGGGCTTTTCCCCCGTATGGATTCTCTGATGAATAGTAAGGGCTGATTTATGGCAGAAGAACTGTCCACATAGATCACATGCATATGGTTTCTCTCCTGTATGAGTTCTCTGATGTTAAGAGAGATTAAACTTTTTATAGAAAGTTTTACCACATACATCACATTCAAAAGTTCTATCTACTAGCTGAACTCTCTGAAGCTGAGTGAAATGTAATTTCTTTCAGAAATTATTCCCACTTCGATTACATTCATGCTGCTGCTCCTGGAAGTCAGTTCTGTGAAGATTCAATGGTGTTGGTTTCTCACAAAAGGAGGCATCACTTTGCTGACAAAGGTCCGTCCAGTCAAAGCTATGGTTTATCCAGCAGTCATGTATGGATGTGAGAGTTGGACCATTAAAAAGCTGAGTGTCAAAATATTGCTGCTTTTGAACTGTGGTGTTGGAGAAGACTCTTGAGAATATGGGAATACAGAGAAGAAATCAAGAGAAGAAATCATCAGAGAGGCTGTGACAGAAGCTAATGGGCAAGAATTTCCAGGAGATCAGGGACAGTAACTTCAGGATGGCCAAAGGTTCAAGTAAGGGAAAGATTATAGCATAGTCATCAAAACTTACTATAATTTAGGATATTGGTGACCTTGAGAAGAAATTAATTAAGAACCATTCAGAGTAGGTTAAGGTGCAAAAGAGCAGTGGGAACATTTGCCAGAAAATACAATGTTGAACAGTATGCTATACAACCTTCATATATCAACTAGCTGAGAGAAATGTATGGAGAATTAGTCAAAGAACCTGAGTCAGCTCAATCCTCCAGACATTCAACAGTTTGTCTGTGTACCAAGTAGGGCCTTCCAAAAGCTGTCTGGGGCCACACTATTTTAGCAAGTCCAGAAAAATCTTTTCAGCAAGTTCTCCTTCAACACTAGGTAACTAACTGTCACCACTGCAGAATGCATGCTAAGTGTTTATTTACAGACTGACTGACAGTGAGACACTGTCCACTCCACTTCAGATTTCTGTGCCTGCAATTATCATGTCTCAGGAGAATGCAGCACTCTCTCTCCTAAGGGTCCCTTCTGACCAGGCAACAGCCGTATCTGTGCTTTTGCCATCGCACTCATCTTGGATGACTCGAAGCTCATATTGCCTGCCTATATTCACAAGCCACCTCTATCTTGTTTATGTATATTGCCCTGAAGCTAAATTTTACTTATCTTCACTTCCCTATTTCTTTTAAGGACCGTCAAAAAGCTCATGTAGCAAAATATAAAACAAGTTAAGGAAAAAACCAGCTCACCAGAGGTGTATTCATTTTTTGCTGTTCTTAAAAACACATAGAGAACTCTGGAAATAGAGTTGACAGAGAAGGTTAATGGAGGCATGTCAACTGAAATTTTAAAAGATGCTTATTTAAATAGTGGTTGTTGTTTTATTTAAACAATGGCTGCCTCTCTGTATTGATTTCCCTGTGAAGTTCCCTACAAATGACATGGGCTTTGCCATCTGACTTATGTTGGCTATAAGAACATATGATGCAAACACAGATGAAAAACACTTTTTCACTAGAGCCTGCTTTCTGTGAACACTGTCATCGCATGAAGAAACCTGGGGCTAGACTGCTAGGGACATGTGGTTTAGCCAACAGCCAGCACAAACTACCAAAGTAAATGAAGTCATTTTGAACCAAACAGCTTCCTCAGTCAGGGAACCAGATGACTACAGCTTCACTTGTGAACCAGACATAGGAACTGACCAGACTAGCATAGGAACTGACCAATTAATTGAGCCCAAGATGCTAAACCACACACCTAGGATTGTATATGGAATCAGAAAAAAAAAATGGTACAAATGAAACTATTTATAAAACAGAACTAGAGTCACAGATGTAGAAAACAAACTTAAGTTACCAAGGGGAAAGAAGCAGAGGAGGGATAAATAGGGAGATTGGAGCAGACATTGCCTTTCTTTGGTATTGGAATGAAAACTGACCTTTTCCAGTCCTGTGGCCACTGCTGAGTTTTCCAAATTTGCTGGCATATTGAGTACAGCACTTTCACAGCATCATCTTTCAGGAATTGAAATAGCTCAACTGGGAATTCCATCACCTCCACTAGCTTTGTTCGTAGTGATGCTTCCTAAGGCCCACTTGACTTCACATTCCAGGATGTCTGGCTCTAGGTGAGTGATCACACCATCATGATTATCTTGGTCGTGAAGATTTTTTTTGTACAGTTCCTCTGTGTGTTCTTGCCACCTCTTCTTAATATCTTCTGCTTCTGTTAGGTCCATACCATTTCTGTCCTTTATCGAGCCCGTCTTTGCATGAAATGTTCCCTTGGTATCTCTAATTTTCTTGAAGAGATCTTTAGTCGTTCCCATTCTGTTGTTTTCCTCTCTTTCTTTGCATTGATCGCTGAGGAAAGTTTTCTTATCTCTCCTTGCTATTCTTTGGAACTCTGCATTCAGATGCTTATATCTTTCCTTTTCTCCTTTGCTTTTCGCTTCTCTTCTGTTCACAGCTATTTGTAAGGCCTCCCCAGACAGCCATTTTGCTTTTTTGCATTTCTTTTCCATGGGGATGGTCTTGATCCCTGCCTCCTTATTTAACTTATATGCAGAGTACATCATGAGAAACGCTGGGCTGGAAGAAGCACAAGCTGGAATCAAGACTGCCGGGGGAAATATCAAGAACCTCAGATATGCAGATGACACCATCCTTATAGCAGAAAGTGAAGAGGAACTAAAAAGCCTCTTGATGAAAGTGAAAGAGGAGAGTGAAAAAGTTGGCTTAAAGCTCAACATTCAGAAAACTAAGATCATGGCATCTGGTCCCATCACTTCATGGAAAATAGATGGGGAAACAGTGGAAATAGTGGCAGACCCCATTTTTTGGGCTCCTAAATGATTGAAGCCATGAAATTAAAAGATGCTTACTCCTTGGAAGGAAAGCTATGACCAACCTAAATAGCATGTTAAAAAGCAGAGACATTACTTTGCCAACAAAGGTCCATCTAGTCAAGGCTATGTTTTTTCCAGTGGTCGTGTATGGTTATGAAAGTTGGACTGTGAAGAAAGCTGAGTGCAAAAGAATTGATGCTTTTGAACTGTGGTGTTGGAGAAGACTCTTGAGAGTCCCTTGGACTGCAAGGAGATCCAACCAGTCCATTCTAAAGGAGATCAGTCCTGGGTGTCCTTTGGAAGGACTGATGCTAAAGCTGAAACTCCAGTACTTTGTCCACCTCATGCGAAGAGTTGACTCATTGGAAAAGACTCTGATGCTGGGAGGGATTGGGGGTAGGAGGAGAAGGGGACGACAGAGGATGAGATGGCTGGATGGCATCACCAACTCGATGGACATGAGTTTGAGTGAACTCCAGGAGTTGGTGTTGGACAGGGAGGCCTGGCGTGCTGCAATTCGTGGGGTCTCAAAGAGTAGGACATGACTGAGCGACTGAACTGAACTGAACCCCTACCCCTAACCCCATCCACTCCCCAATCTTTTTTATAAGGCATAAATACCCTGACAAACCATTCCTGAACAGAAAGAACTACCAGGAAGAGAGGGCATCATCGTATCCCTGGATATCAAATTTGAGGGTATAACAGGTGTGAGAGTGTTCAGATCACAGAAATGATGAGTACAGAATGATGGAATGGGAATATTTAGGGAGCACTGTAGACAGACTCTTTCAGCTGTGACAGGTTATCCCTCCATTCCAGACCACACTCTAAAGATCTCTCCAATAAGTAACATTTCCGTAACCTTTGCCAAGCCCAGTGGTAAAGAATCTGCTGCCAATGCAGGAGACACAAAAGATGCAGGTTTGTTCCCTGGGTTGGGAAGAGCCCTTGGAGAAAGAAATGGCAGTCACTTCAGTATTCTGGCCTGGAAATTCCATGGACAGAGGAGGCTGGTGGGTTACAGTCCATGGGGTCTCAAAGAGTTGGACACGACTTAGCAACTGAACATCAACAACCCCTCTCAGCCCAGTTCAGGCCTTCTGTGCTCAGCAGGCTACACAGCGCATTAGGGGACCTGACACGTCACCTGCTGAAAAGCCCCCACAAACAGCTGCCACATAGGAGGATTCTGCCTGCACTTCACCTTGACTTCTCTGGGAAGCTGGTGCAGCTCACTAGTCCTTAAAGGTGTTCCCACTACAGATGAGCAAACCGAATGTTACAGAATGTGAAGTGAAGTGTTAGTCACTCAGTTGTGTCTGACTCTGTGACCCTACGGACTGGGGCTTGCCAGGCTCTTCTGTTCATGACATTCTCCAGGCGAGAATACTAGAGTGGGTAGCCATTTCCTTCTCCAGAGGATCTTCCTGACCCAGGGATCGAACCCTGGCCTCCTGCATTGCAGGCAGACTCTTTACCATCTGAGTCACCAGGGAAGCTCTTTCAATGTCATAGAGGTTCACGACATTGCCAGGCTGAGTTGGACAGTGAACGTGGCCTGCAGGCTTCCCATGCTCGCTCACTCGGTCCTCAGGCCAGCCCCAGCCTAGTCAACACCTTGAACTCCACTCCCAGGTCACAAAGCCTCCAGATGCGGGCACCCGGCAGTGCACAGCAAACCTTTTTCTGACCCTGCAACACTCCAAGCGAAGTGCAAGCTGGCCCTTCCCAGGTTGGGAACATCAACAATAGACACCTGTTTCTCACAGTTCTGGAGCTTGCGTAGTCCAAGAGTGAGATGCCAGCAGGTTCAGTGTCTGGAGAGAGCCTGCTTCCTCATTGAAGGCAGCTTCAGTGTGACCTCCCATGGCAGGGGAAAGGCAGCTATGTGGGGTCTCTTACATAAGGGCACTAATCCCAGTCAGGAGAACTCTGACCTAATCGGCTCCCAAAGGTCGAAGCTCCTGATACTGTCACACTGGGGGCTAGGGCTTCCACATAGGAATTTGGGGGAGGTACACATGGTCCGTCTATATAGAACTTGTGATGGGGCTTTAAAAGTAATTCTGATAACAGCTTAGAATGGAGGGGAGAGTTGTAGAGAAAACTTTCACTTCTTAGAGCATTTTTCACATTCATGTACAAAATATTGCCAGATGTATGGGTGATAAAGACCATATTGAAAAGGTCTTGGAAGGAAATAAGGAAAAGTTTATTGGACAATGGAGAAAAGGTGATACTTGTAATAAAGTGGTAAAGAACTTGGCCTAACTGTGTTCAAGGCACAGTGTTTTGTGGAAGGCAGAACTGTTTAAATGGTTTAAAAATGAAATTGGATATATAGCATAGAGTGAACAAGACTTGGTGACTGAAAAACAACAACATATTTGTTGATCACATTTTTATAGTGCCAGTGGAGCAAACCGGTTCCTTCTAATTGCTTATAACAAAATGCAAGAAGAGAGGAATGACTTAAAGATGGCATTATCAAACAAGAAGGAGCAAGAACTTAAATATTTGGGAGGCTCTTAGCCTAGAGGGCAGAGAGAATGAAAACCACAGTCACAGAAAACTAACCAAATTGACCAAATGGACCACAGTCTTGTCTAACTCAATGAACTATGAGCCATGCCATGTAGGGCCACCCAAGACAGACGGGTCATGGTAGAGAGTTCTGACAAAACGTGACCCACCGGAAAAGGGAATGGCAAATCACTTCAGTATTCTTGCCTTGAGAACCCCATGAACAGTACGAAAAGGCAAAAAGATATGACACTGAACGATAAACTCCCCAGTCAGTAGTATGCTACTGGAGAAGAATAGAGAAATAACTTCAGAAAGAACAAAGCCACAGTGAAAACAATGCCCAGTTGTGGATGTGACTGGTGATGGAATTAAAGTCCAATGCTGTAAAGAACAATATTGCATAGGAACCTGGAATGTTAGGCCCACGAATCAAGGTAAGTTGGGAATGGTCAAACAGGAAATGGCAAGAGTGGACATCAACATTTTAGGAATCAGTGAACTAAAATGGACTGAAATGGGTGACTTTAACTCAGATGACCATTATATCTACTACTGTGGGCGAGAATCCCTTACAAGAAATGGAGTAGGCCTCAGAGTCAACAAAAGAGTTGGAAATGCAGCTCTTGGGTGCAATGTCAAAAATGACAGAATGATCTCTGTTCATTTCCAAGGCAAACTGTCCAATATCACAGTCATCCAAGTCTATGCCCCAACCAGTAATGTTGAAGAAGCTGAAGTTGAATGGCTACATGAGGACCTACAAGACCTTCTAGAAATAACTTTTTTTTTAAAGTCCTTTTCCTCATAGGGGATTGGAATGCAAAAGTAAGAAGTCAAGACATACCTGGAGTAATAGGCAAGTTTGGCCTTGGAGTACAAAATGAAGCAGGGCAAAGGCCAACAGAGTTTTGCCAAGAGAATGCACTAGTATAGCAAACACCCTGCTCCAACAACACAAGAGAAGACTCTCCATATGGACATCACCAGATGGTCACCACCGCAATCAGATTGATTATATTCTTTGCAGCTGAAGATGAAGAAGCTCTACATAGTCAGCAAAAACAAGACCAGGAGCTGACTGTGGCTCAGATCATGAACTCTTTATTGCAAAATTCAGACTTAAATTGAAGAAAGTAAGGAAAACCACTAAACCATTCAGGTATGACCTAAATCAAATCTCTTATGATTACACAGTGGAAGTGACAAATAGATGCAAGGGATTAGATCTGATAGACAGAGCGCCTGAAGAACTATGGACAGCAGTTCCTGACATTGTACAGGAGGAAGTCATCAAGACCAACCCCACTCAAGAAAAAGAAATTCAAAAAGGCAAAATGGCTGTCTGAGGAGGCCTTACAAATAGCTGTGAAAAGAAGGGAAGAGAAAAGCAAAGGAGAAAAGGAAAGATATACCCATCTGAATGCAGAGTTCCAAACAACAGCAAGGAAAGATAAGAACCTTCCTCAGTGATCAGTGCAAAGGTATAGAGGAAAACAATAGAATGGGAAAGAGTAGAGATCTCTTCAAGAAAATTAGAGATACCAAGGGGACAGTTCATGCAAAGATGGGCACAATAAAGGACAGAAATGGTATGGACCTAACAGAAGCAGAAGATATTAAGAAAAGGTGGCAAAAATACACAGAAAAACTATACAAAAATGCTCTTAATAACCCAGATAACCACAATGGTGTGATCACTCACCTAGAGCCAGACATCCTGTAATGCGAAGTCAAGTGGGTCTTAGGAAGCATCACTACTAACAAAGCTAGTGGAGGTGATGGAATTCAAGCTAAGCTATTTCAAATCCTAAAAGATGCTGCTGCTAAAGTGCTGCACTCAATATTCCAGCAAATTCAGAAAACTCAACAGTGGCCACAGGGCTGGAAAAGATCAGTTGTCATTCCAATCCCCAAGAAAAGGCATTCCCAAAGAATGTTCAACTACCACACAACTGCACTCATCTCACAAGCTTGCAATGGGCTTCCCTGGTGGCTCAGCTGGTAAAGAACCTGCCTGCAGTGCAGGAGACCTGAGTTCGATCCCTGGGTTGGAAAGATCCGTTGGAGAAAGGAAAGACTACCCACTCCAGTATTCTGGCCTGGAGAATTCCATGGACTGTACAGTCCATGGGGTCGCAAAGAGGTAGACACAAGTGAGCAACTTTCCCTTTCACACGTCAGCAAAGTAATGTTCAAAATTCTCCAAGCGAGGCGTCAACAGTATGTGAACCGAGAAAAGGCAGAGGAAACAGAGATCAAATTGCCAACATCTGTTGGATCATCGAAAAAGCAAGAGAGTTCCAGACAAATATCGACTTCTGCTTTATTGAATACACCAAAGCCTTTGACTGTGTGGGTCACAAAAAACTGTGGAAGATTCTTCAAGAGATGGGAATACCAGACCACCTTACCTGCCTCCTGAGAAATCTGTATGCAGGTCAAGAAGCAACAGTTAGAACTGGACATGGAACAACAGACTGGTTCCAAATAGGAAAAGGAGTACATCAAGGCCATGTATTGTCACCTTGCTTATTTAACTTATATGCAGCGTAGATCATGTGAAATGCAGGACTGGATGAAGCACAAGCTGGAATCAAGATTGTCGGTAGAAATATCAATAACCTCAGATATGCAGATGACACCAGCCTTATGGCAGAAAGTGAAGAGGAAATGAAGAGCCTCTTGATGAAAATGAAAGAAGAGAGTGAAAAATCTGACTTCAAACTCAGCATTCAAAAAACTAAGATCACGGCATCCCATCACTTCATGGCAAATAGATGGGGAAACAATGGCAACTGTGACAGCCTTTATTTTCTGGGCTCCAAAAATCACTGCAGATGGTGATGGCAGCCATGAAATTAAAAGATGCTTGCTCCTTGGAAGAAAAGCTATGACAAACCTAGACAGCATATTAAAAAGCAGAGACATTACTTTTCTGAGAAATGTCCATCTAGTCAAAGCTATGGTTTTTCCAGTAGTCATGTACAGATGTGAGAGTTGGACCATAAAGAAAGCTGAGCACCAGAGAACTGATGCTTTTGAACTCTGGTGTTGGAGAAGACTCTTGAGAGTCCCTTGGACTGCAAGGAGATCCAACCAGTCCATCCTAAAGGAAAGCAGTCCTGAATATTCATTGGAAGGACTGATGTTGAAGCTGAAACTCCAATACTTTAGCCACCTGATGCAAAGAACTGACTCATTTGTTAAGACCGTGATGCTGGGAAAGACTCAAGGCAGGAGGAGAAGGGGACAACAGAGGATGAGATGGTTGGATGGCATCACCGGCTTTTGGACATGAGTTTGAACAAGCTCCAAGAGTTGGCGATGGACAGGGAGATCTGATGTGCTGCAGTCCAGGTGTGCTGGGGTCATAGAGTCAGACATGACTGATTGACTGAACTGAACTGAACTGATTGAAAAAAATATATCCATGTTTGGAAGAGAAGATCAAGGGTGTGACTCAGTGTCCCTTGGATAAGGAAATTAGTATTGGGTGTGAACTGGGAATTAATCAGCTACCTCAGCAGGAAAACTGCCAATTTGGAGTGAAGATGGGAAGCAACCAATAAATGCTGTTGGGCTTCGTGGATTTTACAGGATGAGATGATAGAGCCATTCAGCTGTGAAGTGTGTTATACTTTTAGACAAGTGACGCATGACCCCAAAGGTGACTCAGATCATCAGGGTCGATTCCTTGGTTTCAAAAATGAGAATCTTGGACTTGCTTCCAACAAGATAGACTGTTCCTGTCTGAAGTACTGGAGGCAGGGCTGTCTGACAAAGATCTAGGGGCATGATACCTGCCCAGCAGAGAATCAAGGGTAGGACCTCTGCCCCACTGGCTTCAGCAGGCAGAGCTTCAAGCCAAAAGGGATCCTCAGGCTTTCAGATCTTGTAATTTGCTCTGCTAGGTTTTGGGTTTCCTTGGGACATGACACCACTTTCTTCTTTCTAAGCTATAAGGAAGCTACCTCACATGGAAGGTGGAACTCTGAATATGAAATGGATTAGTGTAAGGACCTTGAGAACAGGAGATGGTCCTGGGTTACCTGGGTGGGCACAATGCTATCACATGATCCTCCTACGGGAGAAGCAGGAGGGTCAATGAGAGACGGGACGAGGCTGCACTGCTGGGGTGTCTCACTTTACTAAGGAGCCTGGGACACACGTGGGACTCGGGTACTGCACCGCGCTCTGAAGCTCTGCATCACACCCGCTCGGCCCTCACACCCCTGGAGGCTGCTCTCACACCCCTTTTACTGACAGGGAAGTCAAGGCAGGAGGTTCCTGGTGTGCGCCCGGTGGATGGGGATAGTGTTCTTGTCCAGAATTATTCTTCTGTCTCACAGATTCTTCTGAGATTCAGGTTATGGAGCTGGTTAATGATTTCCAAGTTTCTGGCTCATTCCACACCAGTCTCCACATGCTTAGAACTTCCCCTTGCAGGCACAAAGTCAGACTTTAATCTTAAGAGATAATAACAGATGTCTATGATGACTCTTCAGATATATTTCAGTCTTAAAATATAGCACAGGATGATGCTACTAGAGAGCCTGAAGGAAGAACTTCATATCCTAAGGAAGATAGCCAAAGCTATATTATTTTATTTTTTCTGAACAACAAAATAGCATCTGTTTTCCTCTTTGTGACTCCTTTATAAGACATACTGACTCTGATGACTGGGTAGCTCTATTTTTCTCAGAAGTTTAGTTTAAACTATACTGATATGTTCTTACTTACCATGATTTCTAGGAACTCCAACGCAAGCTAAGTCATAGTTTGTGCTAATTAGTTTAATTAGTTTGACACAATCCTTTTGCACTTTGCTTTCAAGTTCTGTCTGAGGAACGTGGCCTGGAAAGCAGTGTCTCTGGCACAGGTGGTTCCCTCTGGAGCCTGGGCTTGTAGAGTCCTCGCAGAGGGGATGCAGGGGAGCTCGGGGTTTCAGGGCGTTTGCACCTCACACTTTTGAGCGGGGAATGAGACAGAGTTTGTAACGGGGCGGGATCTTGCCAAACCCAATTGCAATGGGGCTGAGGTCGATATCCTTGGGGTCAACAAGTGACTTCAAGTTAAAGTGCTGCAGGATGGCGGCCAAGAGCAGGAACAGTTCCATGCGAGCCAGGCCTTCTCCAACACACACCCGCTTTCCTGGAGGTGACAAGGACACTAAGACTCTGCTCCAGGCCAGGTAGCAGGGGGAGAGGGGGTGGGAGGAGGCCATGTGTCATGGCACCGAAGCAGAACTGGGCCCCATCTACCCACTGAATGGGGGCCCAGAGTGGATTTCAGTGTAGGAGGATCAGGGCCCCAACCACCAGCTCTCAACTGCATAAACCTGTGGTAGGTTGGGAGAATCGACTCTGCCAGTGCTCAGCCTGACGTCCTAGGGGAAGAAGGGGGGCCCACGGGGAAGCCAGTGCTCTCACACTGAGGGTTACAGTTACAAAGTTGGTCACAGACGTTCCCTCACAGCACACCAAGGGGAGGGCTTCCCGGGGAGGGAAGGCAGCCCTATGACGGGTCCAGGTGACCGAGTACTAGGTTTTTCTCAGTGATCCTTGTTTAAAATTATTGAGAAGCAGGCAATATAGCTGTGAAAGAGTTCACCAAGTTCTATTAAATGAAGTATCTAAGGAGAAAAATGACTCATCCTCAACTCAATCTCAGGACTTCAGTGACAAGATGTCATCTAACCTCTCTGCACAGGGAAGAACACGCTTGGGTCAGGCTGGGGTAAGGGGCACGATGCAGATCACATGTGGAGCAGAGAGTAGGACTCAGGGACAATCCCACGGGAGGTGCTGCCTCTGAATGCTTCTTACCTGCAGAAAACGCCTTAAAATGGTCACTGTACTTGAACTTTCCATTTTCATTCAGAAAGTGCTCTGGTTTAAACTTCTCTGGTTCAGGAAACTCTTGCCTATCGTGTAAGACAGAGTCCAGCGTCGGAATTACGACTGTGCCCTGGAGGGAACACAGGCCACCTTGGTCAGTCAGGTTAACATATCACAGGCTTTCATCTGGGGCCCCCAGTTGAATTTTACATTAGACAAATGGTACATTTCCAATTGGAGAAGTTTTTTGCCTAAGGGCAGATAGCAGGCGGAGTCATGACTAAACGGTGATGAGAGTTCTCATCTTCTTGGGCCAGTAGCTTCTCTGAGTGACACATGCAGGGCTGGATGGTACTGTTGTCTGTTCCTGGTTCTGGGACACACCACAGCCCTAGGCACCACCTGAGGAACCCCCTTCCCAGAAGCCCTCATTTCTGGGGTCACCAGGTCCACGCCAGGCCTGCTGGGGGAGGGGCACTCTGCAGGTAGGGATGCTGGCCCAGCCCTTAGTGTTCAGCAACACCTGCCAAGGCAGGGTGTCCTTGGCCCCATCCTGTTCCCTGGAAGGCAGCTGATCTGCTGGGTGTGCACTGCAGGCTCACATCTGACCTTGGGGATGACATATCCTCTGAACACTGTGTCCTGGGTTGCTTCGTGGAGCAGATTGGAGGGAAGGAGGTCGATGAATCGCTGAATCTCATGTACCACAGCATCCAGGTAGGGCATGTCCAGCCTGTCCTTGACGGCAGGGATTCGGCTTGGCCCAATCACCCTGTCAATTTCTTCATGAAGTTTCTCTGCCAAGATATGCATGGAATAAATGCATCACTCCAAGCTGGCTCAACACCCATCCATAGACCCAGTAGATGTTTATGGAGCTTCAGATTATTGGGTAATTCATCCGCACATGTCAGCAAGAGCTAAGGTCAGTGAAGTTACGTGCCGTCTACAGCATTTACATGTCTATTTATGGACTCCATTCTCTTAGCTGGTCATGGCTAGTCCAGTGCTTGCCTCCATGCCAGGAGGAGAGGATTAAAAAGGGTCTTGGGGATTTCTAGCAGGAGGAAAACTGTATTAATTGTTACCCCAGGCTGGCTTGTTGCATGCTTCTTCGGAGTATGGAGGCAAATGGAGAGTGGAAACAGACAAGCATGTCGTACTCCTGAAGGGCCTTGGAGGAAGGATTCTGGAAGCCCCTCTCCTGGCAAAAGCAACAGCAGCCTTTGGCAGTTGCTTGGCCTTGCTAGGTTTGAGGTTAACTGTGGGCCTTTGTAATATGTTGAGAGGACTACACAGCGCCCTGCAGTATTGTAACCAAGTGAAAAAATTTCAACACATATAACAATACAGATGGTATTACTTAGCAAATGGTAAATACTTAGTAATTGGTAAATGTAAGAAGCCCTACATGGGATGCTGCACAGCACTCCAGGAAGACTGCAGTCTGGGGCGGGCGGGGAAGCCAGGGAGGTGAGGAGCATCCTCAGCTGGCTCTGCAATCTTTCTTTTCAAGAGCTCCGAGTCAGTACTCCAAAACGTTAACATGTTAAATTTGGCAATGGATGTATAGATGACTGTCATATTTATTTTCTGTCTTTTCCTCTATACTGGAAATTTGTCATAATTAATAAAATAAAACAATTTTGGAGGCTGTGGATCTCCTAGTACAGAGTGGTCAGAGCTCCTTCAAAACTGCCCCAGATGCATAGGGGCTTTGCTCTGTGGACTCTGGGCTCCTTTCCCTTACTTTTCTGTCCAATAGAAAGGTGAAGGCCTTGGAGTCAGATGGAGCAGGTCTGACCCTGGATGGGTCACATACCCATGTTCCCGAGGTAATAATTTCATGCCCTTTCACATCAGCCTTCAAGACCACAGTGTATTAAAGGGCTAATGCCCACACCTGGCACACAGCAGGAACCAAATTATTATCATCAGCAAGAGGCATGGCTGAGGTGGTGAGGAGCTCCTTGCAGTGGGGACCCCCACCGCAGCTCTGGGCAGCCCAGTGAAAGGTGGGGGGCTCCAGGCCCGAGCACTGGTGACGGCCCCTCTGCCTCCTCTTCCCTTAGTATCGGTGCTGACCAGCCTGCTAACATACAGTGCTGCTCACCTATAGGCTGCGGTGGGGGTGTTTCTAATGCCTGACGCTCTGCGCATGCAGCCCCCAAAGTCACGCCTGATCTACCCCAAGTTCACCTGGTTCAGGTGCTGGGGAGGAGCCCTGGAAAGGAGGGCTGGACCCAGGGCAGCAGGCAGACTTGCAATGCTTTACCAGAGGTTCCTTCTGTGATCCCTCTTCCAATCTGGTGAGATAAGCCAGGAGGTCTTGCTCCTCCCTCCCAGCTCTTCCTGAAAGGCTGGGTCTTAGGGTGATGAGCACATGTTCACTCTCTCATAAACAGATCATGTCCTGGAGTGGATTCTGGAAGTATGGCGTTTCTTCACTGGACTTTCTTTCACAATGTGGGTGTGTCCGTGGGTGTGGGAGGGCTGAGTGCCAGGTGCCTGTCATGTACAAGAACACTTCCCCCAGAGCGTTCCTCCAGTGACCCCAGTGTCACTCCCTGTTTTGCAGACAGGGAGCTGAAGCCTGAATGTTCCAGGCTGAGGGACACAGGGTCTCCGTCCACGTGTGACAGCCACAATGTCCAGAGTCCTGGCCTATTACTTGTCCTACCTTCAACCTCCGGGTATTTCATGAGAATCAGGAGCCCGTATCGCAGGGTGGTGCTGGTGGTCTCTGTCCCCGCAAAGAGCAGGTCGGCCACAGTCACAGCGATGTTTTCCAAGGTGTACATAGGGTCCACACTGTGTCTTTCCTGTGGATGGGAGACAGGAACTCAATGAGGAAACATCTTCAGGTGGATGAAAAAGAGACCCTGTGTCCCTGAGCAGAGGCGCACCTGCCCGCCCTGCCCGCTCCTCGGGCCCATCCTGCACAGAACCGTCAGCTCCATCGCACAGTGAGGGAACCAAGGCTCCCAGCAAAGGACTGTGGGGGCGCTGAGAGACTGGCGATCCTTCTATGCCACCAAGGGCCCTCCTGGGGGCTGAGGCCCTTCCTGGCCCTGTGCCATGACCTCCAGCAGCCCAGGGCTGACTATGGGGCTCCTGCAGGGCTGCCCTCGGCTCCTACTGCCCCCACAGCTGGGCCTTTCAGTCCCAGGAAGCAGGTTATAATGGGAAGAGGGGTGGGAGGGGGCCCAGCAGATGGAGGAGGCTCTCAGACAACTGGAGCAAGTCATACAGGGAAGCCAGGTGTGGCGCTCCAGAGCGTCCTGTGGTGCCAAGGAGAGAGAAGTGTGGCCAGTCTGGGAGGGGACCCAAGAGGATGTCAGGGAGGTTGTGTTAGGAAGGGCTGCACCCCCTGAGGTCGTGCACAATTTGGGAGTTAAGTGCTGAGGAGGAATGCTGAGGGCCTCTCCCCAGATGAGACGCAGTCATTAATTGATCAGAAGTGGTTAAAAAGCATGGGCTGGAGGAAGCCAGTGTGAAAGTCCCACTCACCCAAATCCACACCTCCTAGACAGCTTCCCCAAGAGAAGCCATCTTGTTGGTGAGCTCAACAGACAGCAGAGTGCAGCGTGGCCCAGCAGGCTGGCCGAGTGTCGATGTGTGTGGAGGTCATGCTGAAGCCAGTGCATATGTGTAAAACTGAGAGCATCAGGATGTACCCAGTGTGGGCGGCATGGACACCACAGTGCAAGTCATCATATAAATCTGAAAAAAGCACCCCCTGCCCTGCAAACCCATCTCGTAACAGCCGAGGACTCAGCTCCACCTGGTCCGGAAGCTGCGAACTGTGAGTGTACCTTGGCCATTTCTATCAGCATGGTGTCCAAGAAGCCTCGGGGGCAGCTGGGTTCCAGGGACTTCTGGTGATCCTTCACTCTTTCTAAAGCATAACTTTTTACTTCAGACACATTTTTCAGTAGCTTTCTATGGCTTCCAGGCAGGTACTGTAGGTAGTCTGGGAAATTATTATAAAGCTAGAAAGAGAGGGATGAAGGGAGAGAATTTTCTTACTATACACATTTTTTCTGGGTGCAATAGCATTTTGTGTGCCAGGATAATAACCTTCTCCAAACCCAAATTTATGGCTGTCAATATTGTATTATTTGGAACATTTTGGCTAAAAGTATCTTTTTGGGCACCACTCTATGAGTGCCGTGTGAGTTCTGTGGTGGGAACGCGAGCACGTAGGCAGAGATACTGCCTGTCTAGTGAGGATCAATTTAAAGAGGAAAACAGTAAGTGTCCCAAGGCTAGCTAGGTGGAACCACGGACTCCATGGAAGTCTCCAGAAGGAGCGTCCATGGTATCTAGTCTTGTGTGCCCATCTGTCCACACACACACAAGTGACCCTTCTTATCCTTTTCCTGCTGTAAACCATCAAATTGAAGCAAGGTGCAAAACAGGCAGAAGCGAGGAGAGTGCTTCACCTGGATCCAGGGGCTGCTGAGCAGGTAGAAGTTCTCGTTGAACAGACTCATCAGCCTCAGGCTCGTCTGATCTTTATAGTCAAAGCGTTTGTGGAAGAGGATGTCAGAGATGACATTGTAAGGTGCAAAGCCGACGACAAACGTGGGGTCAAAGGGCTGGCCTGGAAAACAGGGGGGTTGAGAGGGCGCGTGCTGTGGGCCCGGCAGGAGGGGCATTTCCAGTCTTGTGAGGAGACACTCTAGAACCGTGAGAATTCTTGGGATGTGGTGGAAGTGTGAGCCGCTTGGGTTTTCCTTACTTGTCGGTGATTCAGGACACACCAGCTACATGCTCGGTGATCACCTTACCCCCAGGATCAGAGGGGAAACCGCCGTGTGAAGTGGTGTCTGTGGGCTGACGTTGGAGGAGGGTGGGTGTGAGCCCCAGGCTGTACGCACCCTGGGTCTTCCTGAGCACCTCCAGCAGGAAGTGGGCCTCCCTCTGGATCCGCTGCTCATTGCCCTGTTTTCCCATCCCTAAGTCACGGAGGGTGGTCAACGAGAACCGTCGGGTGTCCCGCCAGGTTGATCCATTGTTGAAAATGATCCCTAAGGAGAGGGAGCAGGAGAACCATTACCACAAACGTTTTTCTCAGGAGAAGGAGGGCAGGAGTAATGGGCTCGGCTCTGCAGGAAACACTGAGGGGCCCACTGACCACACAGGGACCAACGCTCTGCTTTGCAGGGAGGCCTTTGGTGTGGAGCCTGGTTTCCTCTGTTGCTCATGTAAGCTCCTCAATCACAGCCTCCTTGCTTCCCTCACTATGTCTTGCGTCCCGCCACGATAGGGGGACCATGCCTGACTACCAAGAAGTGCCTCCCGCCTCTTTCCTGCCTCCTGACTAATTCCTTTGAGGCTATTTTGCTTTTGGTGATTTTTTCTTTTTTTAACCACCAAAACATTTCGTATTAGGGTGTGTGGCTCAGCTGGTAAAGAATCCACCTGCGCTATGGGAGACCTGGCTTCGATTCTTGTATTGGGACGCTCCCCTGGAGAAGGGAAAGGCTACCCACTCCCGTATTCTGGCCTGGAGAATCCCATGGACTGTGTAGTTCCCGGGGTCACAAAGAGTCGGCCAGAACTGAGCAACCTTCACGTGAGAGTAGCAGCACAGCCAATTAACACCACTGTGATGGTTGCAGATGAACAGCGAAGGGACACGGCCACACATATGTTTCCATTCTCTGAAAATCCCCTTCCATCCAGGCTGGCACGTAACATTGCTTTCAGTCATTTTTGACCCTCATGTTACAGATGCCTCGACTTGCACTTTGTGGCTTCACAGCAAGTCCTTACTAACACCCAAGGCTACAGCCAGCAGACCTCGAGATGTGGGAAGCCCTCAAGCTGCTTCCCGCCTGCATGTCCAGGTCTGAGGAAGGCCGTGGCCCCAGTCTTTCCTGAAGGAAGTCTGGCCAGGCCCGAGAGGATACCTGGATGGCCTGCAGAGGAAGCACCAGAGGGGCTGGGAGAAGAGGTGTGTGATCCAAGGAGGCAGCCATGCAGACAAGCCCACGGATGGAGAGCATGACCACTGACGGGTGTGTGGGCATTGAGGAGGCCCATTTACAGATACTCTTCACCAAGTTAAAAGTACAGGTAGGACTGAGCTCAGGGTCATGCATTCAGGTGTCCTGGCACCGATTCCTGTGGGGCATTGTATAATGGACCAAGTGGAAGCTGGGTATGCAGCAGAGCAGCCCAAGAGGGCACCTAGGGAAGGGACATTCCAAACTCATGGGTGTCTACTCCCTCAGCCTGGCTGGGCCCCGGGCAGCTCTGCCCTCCACGTTGCTGGCCCAGGACACAGGGCAGACAAGCAAGGATGCCAGGGATCAGGGAGCGTGTGCTGAGGAGGCTGGAGAATGGGGCAGAGGCTGTGCCCCAAGGCCTAAGGGCCTGAGACGCTAGAGGAAAGGCAGGAAGGAGAGGTGCTGGGGGCCGCTCCGAAGAGCACGTGGTGAGGAGAGGAGGTGGCTGAGGAGGGAGGGGCAGGGAAGAAGGGAGTTTAAAAATGTTTTGGGGAGAATTGTGTAGAAAGAAAAGAAGATACAGAAAAATGTAAGAAGAGACAAAGAGAAAGAGAGATACAGAGGCCGAGATGGTGAGCCACAGAGACATGCAGATAAAGAGACAGATCCCAGAGGAGCGCCATTGTTTGGGACCAAACAGGCAGAAACGGAGGCAAGGAAGCTCCCCTTCCAGAGCCTCGCAGACTGACTGAAATGATGGGCGGCCCTCTCAGCACATTGACACGCAGCTGCTGCTCCATACTATGGTAACCGAGACCATTCACGTCATTGTTCCTGGGGACCACAGACCTGTTCCAATGGCTGGCTGATGTGCAGGGTCAGCCCCAGGCCGTGTGGACATGCAGTGCGTGTCCCACAGTGTGGCACAGGCAGGACGCAGTCAGGCGCCTTGTGTCCCAGCCGCAGGACGGGGAAGCCGGCTCTGCCTGACCACTTCCAGGGGCACGTGACTTGCACCAGGCCTCCCTGACCCCCCCTGACCATGGTAAAGCTCTTTGACTCCAGAACTCCTGCCCTCCCAGGGCTCTCCTCCAGTAAACCTCCTCTGTGTAAATGACAAAGCTTAGGTGCTTAATTTGGTTTCAGGAGCTCCTAAGAAGAAAAACAAAAGCACAGTATCTAAGACAGACAATCAAATGCCTCAGAAATGCAGACTGGAAAAATAAGGCAAGAAGTCCATATACAACTGTAAGCACATCAGTTTGGAAATTCTCCATAAAATGAGTTTTCCAGAAGCTCATCAACAAAATTGACTCAGGAAGAAGTGAGGGTTCCAAGTTTTGTGGTAGAAGGGATGCTGTTTCACACTAATCTGCTTTAGAATCTCACTTAAACACCAGAGAGCAAGCAGCCAAGGACAAGCGGCTGAGGTCGGAGGACAGCAGGGGCCAGGAGCCCTCAGAGCTGGGAGGGCAGGAGGGGCACCCCCACCAGCCAGTGTCCCCAGCCCTCCCAGGACCTCCCAGGAGATGCAGATGGTAGAGTCTGAAGTCAGGACTCTGGAAAATACTCCAATAAAGACCAGTTAGATCCCCAGGCCTTCTCCCCTGCGTAGGGAACTCTTGAGTCTGGAGCCTGGGGACTGGGAGAGGCAGAGGAAAGAGGGGTCACAGGGACATCTCAGCGCCCTCTTCCTGATCTAAGAACAGCCCCGGGTGGGACATCAGAGGCCCCCTCAATAGACAGGTGGGTGCCATTCGTGGGTGAGGGACCTCAGTAGATGGAGCCCCAACACCCTGGAGCAGTTGAAGCTGTGAGTGGAAACAGCTCCCGGGAGAGACTGGGGACCCAGGGAGGCGGAAAGGTCTGTGGAGGCAGGCACTGCTGGGCCAGACAGCAGAAGCAGCTTCCTCTGGCCTGTTTCTCTATGAATATGTCTGTCTTGCTGGTCAGTGGGTGGATGTTCCAGGTCTTGTCCACTCTGGTGTGCAAGGTTCATGCAGTAGCTTTCATCAAAACACGCAGAGCAATGACTGAATGAACCAATCATCCCCTGACTTGTCTGTGGGTCACATCACCTTTCTGTCTTCAGCAAGTTGTTACTGTCACTTCAGGGCCTCCCCCAACACCCCCCCAGCACCCCAACCCCGAGTGGGACACACCATTGTTCTTGTGCATCTGGAACCCAGGGTTTTCTCCTCTGCCAGAAAACTCGTTCTTGTAGTCAAGCAGGACCTCCTTCACGGGCTTGTAGCCATGCACGACCACGGCACGCTGAGAGCCCAGGTACAGGGTGAACACCGGCCCGTACCTCTCCGCCAGCTGCAGAGACCAACAGGCCGTGGGGTGAGCCGCGCTGCCTCCAAGGGGAGGCCCATGCTTTAACGTGATCCCCAAGGCCACTGTTGTTGACCAGGAGAACCCAGAGCAACCTGGGGAAGGCCCTCCCCACCGCGGCTTCTTCCACAGGCAGCGCATCCCGGTGCAGGCACGCTTGGCCACGCACCGGGCTGCACCTCGTTCCCCTCCCTCCCAGACACAGTTAAGTCGGAAGGCCTGGCTGATTCCTCGCGTCCTCCTGAGGTCTCTCCGCGTGACTGCCCCCACCACCTCCAGTCTGCTGTTCCTAGTCAAGGTCCTGGACCCTACAATGCTGTTGGACACCCTGGATCTGAACTGTCCAGAGTCCCCAAGCCCGTCTTCCCCCCTGGAGCGTGACGCTCATCAGTGCCTTGTAAAGCGGCTCTGTGCCCTAGGACACTCTTTTGTTAACTCTTTTAATAGATTCATCAACGCATTTAGCTTCTAGAGTTATGAGCTCATTCACTGGTCACAACAAATGCAGTAAGAGCTGTGTGTAGGGGTCAAACACCTCACTTTTCCTCCTGTTCTTTGGCACCTAAGGAGAGCTGCAGACTGATGCCCAGCCGGTGTGCATCAGGTGTCAGCGCAGGTCCCTCCTTGCACAGCAGCGGCAGGCAGCAGCCACAGCCACACCGGGCTGCCAAGCCACCCAACGACAAGGCAGTTAGCACTGCTCAAGCAGGGCCTCTGGGCAACCATGACCAGTGCCCACTGAGCAGCATGCCCAAGCTGCATCGGTAGCATAACATTTGGCTTATCACTCTTGGGTGGTATTGGTAATTCAGTTGATTCACAACAAGCTGGTATTGAATTATTATTTGTCTGAGAGTGAGTTGAATGCACACATATTACATCTAATTTCTGAATTCTCCCCCCTCAAATCAACAATATTTCTCTTACCCTGGTGAAGGATTTGGGAATGTTCTTAATATCCAGCTGTAAAAGATTCCCGATGATGGGCAGTGGGAAAGGGCCAGGGGGCAGTTTCCAGCTGCTGTAGATGTGCTTCCAGATGGAGATGAACAGCAGGGTGGCCATCCACACCAGCAGGGCGACCGTGATGCCCAGGGCGGCCATGGTGCCCTTGGGGGATCTGCCGACTTTTGAGGATGCTCCCATGGAGAGGCAAAGCTTTTATAATGCATTCTTGAGAAGGAGGGTGAGCAGCTGACCAATGCCACCTTCCTTATCCTCCAGCCCAAGACATTAGTTTATTATTAGCTGCTGTTGGCCATCATTTCAAAGGCTGATTCCTTCAGTGGCAACTCATTAGAACTTTATCCAGGAACCCACAGGGCCATGCCTGGGCTCTGCCAACACTGGCTGCTGACACCTGCACCAATGTCAGTAAACACAGCATCCAGGGGAGCTCCACCAGCCCATAGGTCAGAGTGTGGGGTGGGGGCCTGTCCTCCCTTTGGCATTGGGTGGACAAGGAGGAGTAAGGTCCTATTTACATGGGTTTGTTTCTGATAGGATTTATGTAAGGCAACATCAATTCTGTGCTGATCATTTCCATGGCAAAGTGCCTGACCTCCTGGTGCAATTCTCAACCCCTGAGCAAGAGTTTTGTCTGAGCAGCCCCAATGGTACTGAATCACCAGCAGCCAAACTCCTGGCCAGAGAAGAAAAATTCAGCACCCGAATGTTAGTCCACTTTGTCAAATCAACTGGCAGATTCAGTAGAGGGGAAAAAAGAAGAGTTGACCAATTGTGAAAAAGTTAATCTCTGACTATTAAAAAAGGTACATGTTCATTATAGAAA
Organism: Bos taurus; assembly: GCF_002263795.3. Taxonomy (NCBI): domain Eukaryota; kingdom Metazoa; phylum Chordata; class Mammalia; order Artiodactyla; family Bovidae; genus Bos; species Bos taurus. The sequence continues at coordinate 50,176,528 of NC_037353.1, forward strand.
ATTGGGGGATAATTACTGTTTAGAAGCATTTTGTCAAATTCTAAAATCAAAAATATTAGAATTTTTATTGTGTATGTTAAAATCAATGAGCTGAGTAGACTTTGTGTTTTAAAATGTCCTATATTTATTTGTGCAGGACACCACAGAGCTCCAAATTGCTTCTTTTATAATGTTCTGGGTATTTTACAGAGGTTTTCTGTGTGATTTAATTCTGTCCTCTATCTGGTGACATAGGAAGATCTTAATTAACAGGTTCTAATTTTATACTTTTGAATAAGTGATCCATCTCTATGTACAATACGAAATATGAAGGAAAAAAGAACAAAAATCACCTCTGTAGGGGTGTAGCTCAGTGGTAGAACATGTGCTTTGCATATACTTAAAACTGAGGCTGCATTCCACACACTGACTTCTAAACCACTCTCCCTCCCAGTCTATTAGCAGTGTCCCTTGATCTGTACTCAGAACTACAGCCATGTTACTGGTGTCTGACTTGTATCTCCCTGTGCTGTGCAGGGGCGTTGACGTTGGCGGGAGTCTCGGGCCTGTTTTGTGCCCGTGGGCTGGTGGGCTGAGGGCCCTGTCGAGGTGCGTGTGCTCGGTCATCCCCCCCCCAGGGGCTGATGTGGGATGGCAGGGCCCCGTCCCCAGCATGGAGACAGAGCCACCTTGACCCCTCTGTCCTCTTCTTCCACCCTGCCAGGCAGATGTGTCCACACAGCATTTTTTTTTTTTTGGTTTGTCCTTCCTGTTGGTGCTGGAGGGTCAGGAAGGGTCAGCCTTCCTTGGGGCTCCAGTTCAAGCCCTGACAGGTGGGCATGAGGACAGGACGTGTGTGAGGCAAACCAGGCCCCATGGCTCCCACAGGCCAAAATAACTGCACGTGGCAGCTCATCTGAGTGTGTGCATCCTGGAAGGGGCCTAAGGGCGGTGCAGGGGAGCCTAGGCCTCCTGGGGTGCAGCACGTGCTCTGGGGCCAGGCCCCGCTATTCCAGGTCCTCTGTGGAAATGCTCTGGGACGGCCAAGCAACAATTCTAAATGCAGGCACAGATGTCTGTATAAAGTAATGAAATTTTTGAGTATATCTTTTCAGAAGAAAGTCTTTTTTATTTGTCTTATATCTCATTCAGGTGCCTGCATCATCTCAAACAATGTTGACTAATCGGGATGACAGAGGTGGCCTCGCCCTTGCCTGGCAGGAATGGGTACTTCTCCATCAAGTGTGTGGTTGATTGGTTGTGGCAAAAAGGCAACCATATTGGGACAATGTTCTTCTTTCTCTAGTTAACAAGGAATATTTAGCAGGGATGGGTATTGAGATAGTACAATACCTTTTTAACCGAGACAGTCCTAGGACTTTTCTTTTTAAATCTGCGGGTACGATGCTGGATGAACACACTGCTTCACGTACGCGCAGTCTTACAGCTCTGCTTCCCAACCAGGAGTGTGGTGGAGCCACACTTCTTTCCGTGCTGATGCTTCAACTTGCTGAACAGCAGCTTTAGTACTTTTGCGTCTACATCCGTAGGTAAAATCGGGCTTCAGATTCTCACGTCTTACCATGTTCTTCTATTAGAGTTGTGCTAACTTTGGAAACAATTGAAATTATCTTCATCTTTTTCTATTGTCCGGGATACTTTAGAAATTATTTTAAAAGTTTTTGTTTGTTTGTTTATTTTTGGTTTCGCTGGGTCTTCGTTGTTACACGCAGGTTTCTCTGGTTGCGGTACACAGGCTTCGCACCGTGGCAGCTTGTCTTCTTACGAAGCACAAGCTTTAGGCTCGCGGGCTTCGGCAGCTGCAGCACAGGGGCTCGTTAGCTGCGCCTGTGGGCCCTGGAGCATGGACTCGGAAGTTGTGACCCATGGGCTTAGTTGCACCACAGCAGGTGAAATCTTCACAGACAGGGATTGAACCCATGCCCTCTGCACTAGAGGTAGATTCTTATCCACTGCACCACCAGGGGAGTCCCCGGGATACTTTAAATTGTTAGGGAATTAACTGGACTTTGAAACTTTGAGAGAAATCACGAGTAAAACAATATGTAAAGGACTTACTGAAATTGTTATTCAGTCACTAAGTCCTGTCCAACTCTTTGTGACCCCATGAACTGCAGCACACCAGGCTTCCCTGTCCTCAAGCATCTTCCAGAGTTTGCTCAAACTTATCTCCATGAGTCGGTGATGCCACCCAACCACCTCATCCTCTGTTGTCCCCTTCTCCTTGTGCCTTCAGTCTGCCCCAGCATCAGGGTCTTTTCCAATGAGTCAGCTCCTCCTATCGAGTGGCCAAAGTATTGCAGCTTCAGCTTCAGCATCTCAGTCCTTCTAGTGAATATTTAGGGCTGATTTCCTTTAGGATTGACTAGTTTGATCTCCTTGCTGTCCAAGGGACCCTCAACAGTCTTCTACAGCAGCACAATTAGAAAGCATCCATTTTTCAGCACTCAGCCTTCTTTATGGTCCAACTCTCACATCTGTACATGACTACTGGAAAAAACATAGGTTTGACTATGGACCCTTGCCAGCAAAGTAATGTCTCTACTTTTTAATAAGATTTTGGAGCCCAAGAAAAGAAAATCTCTCACTGTTTCCATTTTTTCCTCATCTATTTGCCATGAAGTGATGGGACCAGATGCCGTGTTCTTCGTTTTTCAATACTGTTTCAAGCCAGCTTTTCCACTCTTCTTTTTCACCCTCATCAATAGTCTTTACTCCTCTTCACTTCCTGCTATATGAGTGATATCATCTGCATATCTGAGGTTGTTGATCATTCTCCCAGCAATCTTGATTCCAGATTGTGGTTCATCCAGTCCAGCATTTTGCATGAGGTTATTGAAGTTAAACAATTGTTTATAAAGATTACAATTATCATCTCAATTAAGAAAGTAAGACAAAACTTTTCCTTTACGGTTTTTGGAATTTAGATCATGCTTGAAAAGAACTCCATTTTGAGATTACCAAATGTTTACGTTATACTGTTGTCTCTGTTAATTGCTGTTTAATCATGTCTTAGAGTACATCAAGGCTGTATATTGTCACCCTGCTTATTTGACTTATATGCAGAGTACATCATGAGAAACACTGGGCTGGAAGAAGCACAAGCTAGAATCAAGATTGCTGGGAGAAATATCAATAACCTCAGATATGCAGATGACACCACCCTTATGGCAGAAAGTGAAGAAGAACTAAAGAGCCTCTTGATGAAAGTGAAAGAGGAGAGTGAAAAAGTTGGCTTAAAGCTCAACATTCAGAAAACTAAGATCATGGCATCTGGTCCCATCACTTCATGGCAAATAGATAGGGAAACAGTGGAAACAGTGACTGACTTTATTTTGGGGGGATCAGAAATCACTGCAGATGGTGACTGCAGCCATGAAATTAAAAGATGCTTACTGCTTGGAAGGAAAGTTATGACCAACGTAGATAGCATATTAAAAAGCAGACATTATTTTGTCAACAAAGGTCCATCTAGTCAAGGCTGTGGTTTTTCCAGTAGTCATGTATGGATGTGAGAGTCGGACTATAAAGAAAGCTGAGTGCCAAAGAATTGATGCTTTTGAACTGTGGTGTTGGAGAAGACTCTTCAGAGTCCCTTGGAATGCAAGGAGATCCAACCAGTCCATCCTAAAGGAGATCAGTCCTGGGTGTTCATTGGAAGGACTGATGTTGAAGCTGAAACTCCAATACTTTGGCCACCTGATGCAAAGAGCTGACTCACTGGAAAAGACCCTGATGCTGGGAAAGATTGAGGGCAGGAGGAGAAGGGGATGACAGAGGATGAGATGGTTGGATGGCATCACCGATTCAATGGACATGAGTTTGGGTAAATTCCAGGAATTGGTGACAGACAGGGAGGCCTGGCATGCTGCAGTTCATGGGGTCGCAAAGAGTCGGACATGACTGAGCAACGGAACTGATGATGAACTGAATCATGTCTTGTCATTTCTAAGTTAGGGTTAGTGTGCTGATTTTTCACATTATAATCATATTTTATTAAAAGATGCTTTATTTGAAAAGTTACTTTGATACATTCAATCCACATTAAAACTGGTGATTTGTCTTTTACTGAATTGTACTTTTTAGCAGCATAAACATATTTTTGTCCCTTTTGATAATTATCACCAAGTATTTTCTTTTGTTTGTCCCAGCATTTTAAGTATCTCTATGTCATGTTGTCCTTGAGAAATGCATCTACCATCCTATAGCTTTGACATAACTAAAAATTTTTCTTTTTAACAGGAGAATCACATTTCTTGTGACTGCTGGTGAATATGGCTTAATGGTATATATCCTTCCCTATCACTTGCTGAGTTTGTCATATTTTGTTTGTTCCTTTTCTTCCTTGATGCTTTGATGTATTTCTGTCCTGTTGATATTCTACTAATGATTACCCTTAAGTCTAAAACTACATAGACTTATTAACCTGAGGAGTTAATCAATATCGTTCAATCTGAGCAAAAAGAGACCTTTAGCATACTTTTCTTATCTATTTTCCAAGCAATGGATCTTCCCTGGTGGCTCAGAAGGTAAAGCGTCTGCCTGTAATGCAGGAGACGCAAGTTCGATCTCCGAGTTGGGAAGATCCCCTGGAGAAGGAAATGGTAACCCACTCTAGTACTCTTGCCTGGAAAAGTCCATGGACTGAGGAGCCTGGTGGGCTGCAGCCCGTGGGGTCGCGAAGAGTCGGACGTGACTGAGCGACTCCTCTTTCTTTCTTTATTCCTTTCTTTCTTTTCCAAGCAATACACCACTCCTTCCCAAATGTTAGGAAGTTTAGTTTCATAACACTAGCTTTAGATTTGTCCAAATGTATTTTCTTCTGTTTTTGTAAGTCAACTTTTACAATTGCATGAATATTTATAGCCATCTTATCAAGTCAGTATTTGCATTTAAATATCCACTTTACTGGTCTCTTTGCCTGCTAATTCTACATCATATCCTGTATTTCTTGGATTCCTGCTCCTTGAAGTGTAAATTTACACTCAGCCAGGGCTTCTGGGGAGAAGATGGAGGACACGTTTGGAATATCCAGTGAGCCTTTTCCCCACAAGACAGCTGCTGGGCTGTGGCCTCTCCCCACAGGCTCCTTGACCTTCCTCCATGGGCCAAGTTCCCCTGAGCAGTAGATTCAGTGGCAACAGTATTTTCTATCAGGTTGATGTAATGCACTGGTTCTCCCTTCCCTCCTACTCACAGGAAGGACATATAGCTATCCCCAAATTTCCTTAAGAGGCAACCCAGCAGTCATGAATCCTTAGACCGAAGAGGTGAAAAGTACAATATTACTTCTCTGGGTACCCAAAAGGCAATGGATAAGCAAGATGGGAGTGAAATAGAGACTGAGTTGAAAATATGCTCAAAGAGTTGCTTTAGGGAAGCTCTCCTGAAAATTCCCTCTTACTTTGTATGTAAAAGGATCAAGAACAGACAAATAAAAATGTGGGCAGCCAAGTATGTAATATTTAATGCACTCTGGGCTAAAAAGAATGACCTTGACAAAAGCCAAAATCTCTTCCAAGTTAAACAAAAGCAGAGAACACACAATTTCCCAGGTACAAAGGGCCAGCTGGCTTGGACCAGGAACAAAACTCTTCACACCAAAGGGCTGGGGAGCTTAAGCAATGTGCTCTCTTATCTGCCCCTGGTTCTACCTTCATCTCACAGCTGCTGTTTAAGATCGTGGATCAAGCAAAACTGTTTGCTTGTGTGCAGAAGTTTTAACCCACCAGGTGGAGGAAGGGGCCCTCCTGGATTCCAGGGGTGTGGTTGCAGCTTTCTAAGACTCCAAAGGCGATGCCAGCACAGAGCAGTGGGGAATGGCCAGGGGGGTCGGTGGGGGAGTGGGCAGTGGGAGGTTGATATGACAAGAGAAGAATCTGCTGAGGACAGTGGTGGCTGTGGAAGGAGGATGGACTCAGAGCGGGGACCAGCCATTGTAAGACCCACCAGAGGGCACCAGAGAGAGGAAAAAGGGAAAACACCGCCTGAAGCGATTGTCCTTGGTTACACACAGACGTCACCAGATAGATGGTCGATACCAAAATCCAACTGATATATTCTTTGCAGTTGAAGATGGAGAAGCTCTATACAGTCAGCAAAAACAAGACCAGGAACTGACTGTGGCTCAGATCATGAACACCTTATTGCAAAATTCAGGTTTAAATTGAAGAAAGTAGGGAAAACCACTAGACCATTAGGGTATGACCTAAATCAAATCCCTTAAAACTACACACTGAAAGTGACAATTAGATTCAAGGGATTAGATCTGATAGACACAGCACCTGAAGAACTATGGACAGAGGTTCGCGACATTGTACAGGAGGTGGTGATCAAGACCATCCCCAAGAAAAAGAAATGCAAAAAGGCAAAATGGTTGTCTGAGGAGGCCTTACAAATAGCTGAGAAAAAAAGGGATGCTAAAGGCAAAGGAGAAAAGGAAAGATATACCCATCTGAATGCAGAGTTCCAAAGAATAGCAAGGAGAGATAAGAAAGCCTTCCTCTGTGATCAATACAAAGAATAGAGGTAAACAATAGAATGGGAAAGATTAGAGATCTCTTCAAGAAAATTAGAGATACCAAGTGGACAGTTCATGCAAAGATGGGCACAATAAAGGACAGAAATGGTATGGACCTAACAGAAGCAGAAGATATTAAGGAGGTGACAAGAATACTCAGAAGAACTGTACAAAAAAGATTTTCATGACCCAGATAATCACCATGGTGTGATCGCTCACCTAGAGCCTGACATCCTGGAATGTGAAGTCAAGTGGGCCTTAGGAAACATTGCTATGAACAAAGCTTTTCTAAATCTAACTTATATATCTTCAAGTTCTCAGTTCATGTACTGCTGAATCCTAGCTTGAAGGATATGAAGCATTACCTCACTAGCATGTGAAATGAGTGCTATTGTACAGTAGTTTGAACTTTGTTTGGCATTGCCTTTCTTTGGGATTGGAATGAAAGCTGAGTTTTTCCAGTCCTGTGGCTACTGCTGAGTTTTCCAAATTTGCTGGCATATTGAGTGCAGCACTTTCACAGCATCACCTTTTGGGGTTTGAAATAGCTCAGCTGGAATTCCATCACCTCCACTAGCTTTGTTCATAGTGAGGCTTCCTAAGGCCTACCTGACTTCACATCCCAGGGTGTCTGGCTCTAGGTGAGTGATCACACCATCGTGGTTATCCAGATCGTTAAGCAGGAGATGGTTAGAGTGAACGTCAGCATTTCAGGAATCAGTGAACTAAAATGACCAGGAATCGGAAAACCTAATTCAGTGACCATTATATCTACTGCTGTGGGCAAGAATCCCTTAGAAGGGATGGAGCAGCCCTCATAGTCCACAAAAGAGTCCCAAATGTAGTACTTGGGTGCAGTCTCAAAAATGACAGGATGATCTTGGTTCATTTCCAAGACAAACTATTCAACATCACAGTAATTCAAGTCTATGCCCCAACCACTAATGCCAAAGAGGCTGAAGTCAAATGGTTCTATGAAGACCTACAAGACCTTCTAGACAAACACCAAAAGAAGATGTCCTTTTCATCACAGGGGATTGGAATGCAAAAGTAGGAAGTCAAGAGATACCTGGGGGAACAGGCAAGTTTGGCCTTGGAGTACAGAGTGAAGCAGGACAAAGGCTAACAGAGTTTTGCTAAGAGAATGCACTGGTCAGAGCAAGCACTCTCTTTCAACAACAGAAGAGATGACTCTACACATGGATACCACCAGATGGTCAATGCTGAAATCAGATTCATTATTACATTCTTTGCAACAGAAGGAGGAGAAGTCAGCCAAAACAAAGCCTGGAGCTGACTGTGGCTCAGATCATGAGCTCCTTATTGTATAATTCAGACTTAAATTGAAGAAAGTAGAGAAAACCACTAGCCCATTCATGTATGAATGATAATCATATCCCTTATGATTATACAGTGGAAGTAACAAATAGATTCAAGGGATTAGATCTGATAGAGTGCCTGAAGAACTATGGATAAAGTAACACTGTACAGGCAGTGATGACCAAAACCATCCCAAAGAAAAATGCAACAAGGCAAAATGGTTGTCTGAGGAGACCTTAAAAATAGCTGAGAAAAGAAGAGAAGACAAAAGGAGAGATACAGCCAACTGAATGCAGGGTTCCAAAGAATAGCAAGGAGAGAAAAGAAAGCCTTCTTAAGTGAACAATGAAAAGAAATAGAGGAAAACAGTAGCATGGGAAAGACTAGAGATCTCTTCAAGAAAATTAGAGATACCAAGGGAACATTTCATGCAAAGATGGGCTCAATAAAGGATAGTAACGGTAAGGACCTAACAGAAGCAGAAGAGATTAAGAAGAGGTGGCAAGAATACACAGAAGAACTGAACAAAAAATGCCTTAATAACCCAGATAAGCATGATGGTGTGGTCACTAACCTAGATATTTTAACTGCTAAGTTGAAAAGAATGTACAAGGAATGCCTAATGTAAATTAAGGTATAAAAACATAATCCACACCAAGCAATCCACTGCTAACCAGAACTGCCACATCCCCTCCACCTGCGTCTGCCTGCCTATCCCCATGCCTCCCTTCTGAGGTGACCACTGCCCCAAATTTCCCTTCTAATTTTCTCGATAGTTTTATTTCTTGTACTGCTTCATTTCTTACTTTTGTGTTTCTAGACATGATTCCATCATAACCTCTATGCAGCTTGTGAGCTGCAGGTGCCAGTTAGTGACCAGGGAGGTCCACTATCCCTCAGATCATTCCCATGTTTCTGCTGCTGCAAAGAGTGTTGTTCAGACCATTTTCATGCATGCTTCCTGGAACACTTTGCAAGAGCATCCCTAGGTCAGGTGTATCAAGGGCTACATGATCCATGACACCATGTGACTTCTAAGCATGTGAACTTATGTCATCTGGTCCCATAACTTCATGGCAAATAGAAGGGGAAAAGGTGGAAGCAGTGACAGATTTTCTTTTCTTGGGCTCGAAAACCACTGTGGATGGTGTCTGTGGCCATGACATTTGAAGATGATGGCTTCTGGGCAGGAAAGCTGTGTCAAACCTGAGTGCTAAGTTGCTTCAGTTGTGTCTGATTCTGTGTGACCCCATGAACTATAGCCTGCCAGGCTCCCCTGTCCATGGAATTCTCCAGGCAGGAGTACTGGAGTGGGTTTTCATGCCCTTCTCCAGGGGATCTTCCCAACCCAGGGATCTAACCTGTGTCTCTTCTGTCTCCTGTATTGGCAGATGGGTTCTTTACCACGAGCACAACCTGTTAAAAAGCAAAGACATCACTTTGCCGACAAAGGTCCATATAGTCAAGGCTATGTTTTTTTTTTTCCAGTAGTCATGTATGGATGTGAGAGCTGGACAATAAAGAAGGCAGAGCACTGAAGAACTGATGCTTTCAAACTGTGGTGCTGGAGAAGACTCTTGAGATTCCCTTGAAAAGTAAGGCAATCAAACCAGCCAACCTTAAAGGAAATCAACCCTGAATGTTCATTGGAAGGACTAATGCTGAAACTGAAGCTCCAATATTTAGGGTGCCTAATGCGAACAGTTGACTCATTGGAAAAGACACTGATGCTGGGAAAGATTGAAGGCAGAAGGAGAAGAGGATGACAGAGGATGAGATACTTGGATGGCATCACCGATCAATGGACATGAACCTGGGCAAACTCTGGGAGATGGTGAGGGACAGAGAAGCCTGGTGCTGCAGTCCATGGCGTCGGGAAGAGTTGGACATGACTTAGCAACTGAACAGCAACAAAAACTCTTATCAGCTGTCCAAGTGGTCCTGTCTGTTTGCAACACTAAGTACTAATGGACTTTTTAATGTTTACCATCTAACAGGCACAAAATGGTCGTTAATCCTGGTCCCAATTTGCATTCCTCTGATTATGAATGAAGTAGAGAATCTCTTTATGTTTATTCATCAAACTGGTATCTTCTTTTGTAAAATGCCTACTCGTGTACTTACTCTTCTCTTGTGATTTCTTTCTCTCTTTGTCTGTGGGAATGTATATGTGTCCTAGTTAATGACCATCTAAAGTTTTATGTATCACAATGATTTTTCCTTCTCTTTGGGCTATGTTTTCACACTATTTGTCGAATTTTTCTTATAAACAGATACTTTAAAATTATCAGTCTTTTATTTTGGAATTAGCACTTTTTTGACTTTAAAATCTGTCTTTGCCCTAGAAAGATCAGAAGGCTAGTTGCCATTTTTAAAGTTCTACCTTTCATATTTACATATTAGGTCATGTGGAACTGATTTTTGCATGTGGTGGGGGCTAAGGATAAAATTTGTTTTTCCCATATAGATGTTAATCATCCCGGGACAGTTAACTAGGCTTTATGGTTCCTACATGTAATTTGAACTGTGGTGCACAGATTGATGCTGTCTGTGAATGGTTTGCTCTGTCTGAGCGGAAACCAGGACAGAAACTGAGAGGAAGTAGAGTTTCCTCAACTCAGGAACAGGACTTCTCAGGCCCACACCCTCTCTGTTATTTTTCATCCCTTCCTTAGAAAATGTTAAGTTTCTCCACTACTAAGTCTAAGCCATGGACAGCCAGAAAACAGTCACTTCTACTGTTGAACAGAAAGAGTTCCAGGTAAGACTGACCACACAGGCTCCGCTACTCTGGGGGTAAACCATGGGCCTCTCCAACCTCATATCCCCAGGCTGTGATGCAGCTGGCATCCAGCCTGCTAAGGGACCCTCCACCTGCATGCCTGCTCTGCTTCTCCAGGGCCAAGAATTCCAATCTTTCCTGGGGTGGGGAAACCACTCTTGTCTGGGCACCAGCCTCAGATTCCCCTGGGGATTTGCCTTTGGCCTCAAAAAGCTTGACTTTTTGGTTGTTGATATGAGCATTGGCATTTTATTTTAACTCCAAGCTGCACACTCACACTTTTCATTATTTCTTTGTTTTCTTCTTTCATGATATATGACCACTTTAAGACTTACTGATGTTGCCTCAATGAGAAAAGGTTTAGAATAGAAGAAAGACCAGGAATGAAACATCAATCTCCCTACATTCTCTGAAGGAAGTTTTATTTGATTGAACATGTTTATCTGAAGGGACCTATTATTGATCTATGAAACGCCAAGAACAAGAACTAAAATGTAGGGAATTCCCTGGTGGTCCAGTGGTTAGGACTTAGTGCTTTCATTGCTCTTGGCCTAGGTTCATTCTCTGGTTGAGGAACTAATTCCACAAGGCCGTGGTACAGGCAAAAAAAGAAGAAGAAGCACTAAGACGTGGCCAAAGAGACAGTCGTTACATGGATTCAAAGTAGAACTGGGGAAGGTTGAGTAAGGCCGGGTAGATTAGGGGTCAGACTGTGTGTGGCCAAGCAGAACAGGTGACAGGACGCTGAGCCCAGGTAAAACGGGGGGTAGTTCCCTGAGGCCCAGGTAGGACACGACACAGGCTGTGTGAGGCCAAGTAGAATGTGGATGAGTTATGTGGGCTCCAGGCAGATGTGGGGACAGGCTCTAAAGGCCCGGGTAAAGCAGGACCCGCCATGTGATGCCAGGTAACCAGCTGCAGGGGCAGAAGGAGGGGCTGCTGGGGAAGATGAAGGAAGCTGAGGGAGGTGGCAAGGTAACTTGAAGATCAGGAGCCAACTGTGCACTGAGGGAGGGTCTGTGCAGAGACCACAGAATGTGAGAAAATACAGCCGGTGGCCCTTTCAGCTGGAACTAGCACTGTGTGGCAGGTTGGGACAACCAAGGAAAAGCTGAGTTGAGAAGAACCTTGAGGAAGGTTTAGGGTCAGGTTCCTGGAAGCCACCCAGGGGTGGAGAGACGTTTCCCTGGATACAAGAAGGCCACCTCCCAGGACCTGGGTCTACAGCTCTGCAGCTGAGGACTTGTTGGGTGCAAAGGCCCCAACTCAAGGGTAAGGGTACTGAGAGGATGACAGCCAGCTCTTTCTCCTCCAAGCTGGTCTCAGGGAGGCAGCCCACGGACCTCAGGGCAGAGAAGGGCTTGCACAAGTCTCCCCAGGGCATGTTTAATCTCCGTGTTCCTCAGAGAGTAGACGATGGGGTTCAGAGTGGGGCTCAGCATCGTGTAGAGCACTGCGGACACCTTGCTTCTCTCAGGGCTGTAGCTGGAGGCCGGGCTGATATAGGCACAGAACACTGCGGAGTAGTACACGGAGACCACCAGGAGGTGGGAGGAGCAGGTTGAGAAGGCCCGCCGCCTCCCTGCAGCCGAGCGCATGCGCAGGATGCTGGCGACAATGCAGCCATAGGACACCAGGGTGAGCAGGAAGTTGAGGACTCCATAGAAGGCATCAGCTAACACAGTCATGATGCTATTCACGAGTGTGGGGCTGCAGGAGAGCAGCAGGAGTGGGGGGATCTCGCAGAAGAAGTGTGCGATAACATTGGGGCCACAGAAGGACAGCCGCGTCATCAGCCCAGCGTGCAGCGACCCGTTGAGGGCACAGAGGGCCCACACGCCCACGGCCAGCGACCGGCACAGCCGCGGGCTCATCCGCGAGCTGTAGTGCAGCGGGCGGCAGATGGCCACGTAGCGGTCATAGGCCATGGCTGTCAGCAGCAGCAGCTCGGAAGATGCGGACCAGGTGAGGAAGAACAGTTGGGCCATGCACCCCGGGAAGGAGATGGTGTTTTCCTCGAAGGCCAGGCCCACCAGTGCCTTGGGCAGCACAGATGAGGTGCAGACAATATCCATGGCAGCTAGATTGCAGAGGAAAAAGTACATGGGGCTTTGGAGGCTGGCGCTGTGGCTGCCCACGGCGATGATCACAGCGTTGCCCATGAGCGCCACGGTGTAGAGGGAGAAGAAGCAGCAGAAAAGGGGCAGCCGCAGGCGGGGCAGCTCCGAGAAGCCCTGAAGCACGAACTCTATCATCAGGGTCTCGTTGGACCTTGTGGCCCAGCCGGGAGCAGCCCCAAGGCCTTGCTCCATGTGTGCACAGACCTGTGACAGAGATTACATGATGCTGGTGCCAGACTCTACCCAGGTGACTGTCTCAGAAGGCAGCCTGGTCTTGGAAAGGAGGGCTGATCCAACTCCTTCACAGGAGTCCGTTTATTCCTTAACTTCCAAGCCCAACACTCTCCCGAAAGCCATATACCCTTCATTAACTTCTCCTTTCATTTTGCACTCCGAGAAACACTGTCCTCTAGCGTTTCTAGCCCCATCGCCATCCTCACTTCCTTGACTGAGAGCCACTTACAGCCTGAGCCCGTCCCCACGCGAGGCTGAGCCCCTCCCCGGCCGCTCTCCCTCTCACAGCCCCATCTCTGTGAAGGGCATCCTGCTGCTCTTCAGCTGTTCCCCTGGGTTCCTGTTTCCACCTTTTCTGAACTTGTGCCCCGTGCACTCCAGGATTACTTCTGTGGCTGATCCTGCCGTCAGTCTGACGTCACTCATATCTACCCCCCAACCCCAGAACCATGAACCGCAATTCTGCCTCAAACTACAGGCTTCCAAACTCAACATTCAAACCTAAACTGTTGGCCTTTGCCCCAGATGTGCTCATCGTGTAGTTTTCCAGCAGCACAAGGTAACTCTCCCACACTCCCAGTTACCCAGCCACCCAAAATCCTGGGTTTAGGCTTTGTGGCAACAGGACCTCACTTGGACCACATCAAGCTTTAGTTCATGGTCATGGGAGGTTCTCAGAATGCATTTGTTCCATGAGCCTTTGATGGTCTTCTTACCTCTCAACCTCTGGTTCCCAAGGCCTACAGACAAAGCTTCCTGCATGATGTTCACAGATGCTCCATCTCTCACTCACAGACATGTACCTAACTTCAAGCTTTTTGTCACCACCTGGATGTCCAGTTTCTCCTTCCAACACCCTCCTATATGTTCCCAACTGGGTTCATGGTGATGCCCTGTGGCAAAAACCTGATCCTGGCATTTCATTCCCCTCTGTGAAGCTCACTAAGACTTAGCAGAATGCTCAGGTGAGAAATAACAGAAAAATAACCAAACTGATCACATGGACCACAGCCTTGTCTAACTCAATGAAATTATGAGCCATGCCTTGTAGGGCCATGCAAGATGGATAGGTCATGGTGGAAAGTTATGACAAAACATGGTCGACTGGAAAAGGGAATGAAAAACCACTTCAGTATTCTTGCCTTAGGAACCCCATAAACAGTATGAAAAGGCAAAAAGATAGGATACTCAAAGCTGAACTCCCCAGATCAGTAGGTGCCCAACATACTACTGGAGAAGAGTGGAGAAATAACTCCAGAAAGGGTGAAAAGATAGAGCCAAAACAAAAACAACGCCCAGTTGTGGATGTGACTGGTGACAGAACTAAAGCCTGATATTGTACAGAACAATATTGCGTAGGAACCTGGAATGTTAGGTCCATGCTGCTGCTAAGTCGCTTCAGTCGTGTCCAACTCTGTGCTACCCCATAGATGGCAGCCTACCAGGCTCTGCTGTCCCTGGGATTCTCCAGGCAAGAACACCGGAGTGGGCTGCCATTTCCTTCTCCAATGCATGAAAGTGAAAAATGAAAGTGAAGTCGCTCAGTCGTGTCTGACCCTCAGCGACCCCATGGACTGCAGCCTACCAGGCTCCTCCATCCATGGGATTTTCCAGGCAAGAGTACTGGAGTGGGGTGCCATTGCCTTCAAGGTAAATTGGAAGTAGTCAAACAGATGTTAAGAGTGAACATCAACATTTTAGGAATCAGTGAACTAAAATGGACTGAAATGGGTGACTTTAACTCAGATGACCATTATATCTACTACTGTGGGCAAGAATCCCGTACAAGAAATGGAGTAGGCCTCAGAGTCAACAAAAGAGTTGGAAATGCAGCACTTGGGTGCAATGTCAAAAACGACAGAATGATCTCTGTTCGTTTCCAAGGCAAATATTTCAATATCACAGTAATCCAAGTCTATCCAAGTAATCCACCAACCACTAATGCCAAAGAAGTGAAGGACTTACAAGACCTTCTAGAACTAACACCAAGAAAAGGTGTCCTGTTCCTCATAGAGGACTGCAATGCAAAAGTAGGAAGTCAAGCATAACTGGAGTAACAGGCAAGTTTGGCCTTGGAGGACAAAATTAAGTGGGACAAAGGCTAACAGAGTTTTGCCAAGAGAATGCACTGGTTATAGCAAACACCCTCTTCCAACAACACAAGAGACACGTAGACATCACCAGATGGTCAACACTGAAATCAGATTGATTCTATTCTTTGCAGCCAAAATGGAGAAGCTCTATACAGTCAGCAAAAGCAAGACGGAGCTGACTGTGGCTCAGATCATGAACACCTTATTGCAAAATTCAGACTTAAATTGAAGAAAGTAGGGAAAACCACTAGACCACTAGGGTATGACCTAAATCAAATCCCTTAAAATTATACACTGAAAGTGACAAATAGATACAAGTGATTTGATCTGATAGACAGAGCGCCTGAAGAACTATGGACAGCAGTTGGTGACACTGTACAGAGGCAGTGATCAAGACCATCCCCAAGAAAAAGAAATGCAAAAAGGCAAAATGGTTGTCTGAGGAGGCCTTACAAATAGCTGAGAAACTAAAGGCAAAGGAGAAAAGGAAAGATATACCCATCTGAATGCAGAGTTCCAAAGAATAGCAAGGAGAGATAAGAAAGCCTTCCTCAGTGATCAATACCAAAAAAATAAAGGAAACAACAGAATTGGAAAGACTAGAGATCTCTTCAAGAAAATTAGAGATACTAAGGGAACATATCATGCAATAATGGGCACAATAAAGGATAGAAATGGTATGGACCTAACAGAAGCAGAAGATAGTAAGAAGAGGTGGCAAGTATACACAGAAGAACTACACAAAAAAATCTTAATGACCCAGATAACCACGATGGTGTGATCACTTATCTAGAGCCAGACATCTTGGAATGCAAAGTCAAGTCGGCCTTAGAAAGTATCTCTATGAGTAAAGCTAGTGGAGGTGATGGAATTCGAGCTGAGCTAATTCAAATCCTAAAAGATGATGCTATGAAAGTGCTGCACTCATTATTCCAGCAAATTTGGAAAACTCAGCAGTGGCCACAGGACTGGAAAAGATCAGTTTTCATTTCAATCCCAAAGAAAAGCAATGCCAAAGAATGCTCATACTACTACACAATTGCACTCATCTCGCACGCTAGCAAAATAATGCTCAATATTCTCCAAGCAAGACTTCAACAGTATGTGAACCAAGAACTTCCAAATGTTCAAGCTGGATTTAGAAAAGACAGAGGAACCAGAGATCAAATTGCCAACATCCATTGGATCTTAGAAAAAGCAAGAGAGTTCCAGAAAAACATCACCTTCTGCTTTATTGACCATGCCAAAGCCTTTGACTGTGTGGCTCACAACAAAGTATGGAAAACTCTTCAAGAGATGGGAATACCAGACCACCTGACCTGCCTCCTGAGAAATCTGTATGCAGATCAAGAAGCAACATTTAGAACCAGTCTGTTGTTCCATGTTCAGGGTCTTTTCCAAGAGTCAGTTCTTCACATCAGGTAGTTAAAATATTGGAGCTTCAGTGTCAGCATCCGTCTTTCCAATGACTATTCAGGACTGATTTCCTTTAGGATTGAGTGGTTTGATCTCCTTGCAGTCCAAGGGACTCTCAAGAGTCTTCTCCAGCACCACAGTTCAAAAGCATCAATTCTTTGGCACTCAGCTTTCTTTATGGTTCAACGCTCACATCCATACATTACTACTGGAAAAACCATAGCTTTGACCAGACAGACCTTTGTTGGCAAACTAATATCTCTGCTTTTTAATATGCTGAACAAGACCCTGAACATGGAACAACAGACTGGTTCCAAATTGGGACAGGAGTACGTCAAGGCTGTATATTGTCACCTTGCTTATTTAACTTATATGCAGAGTACATCACACAAAATGCCAATCTGGATGAAGCACAAGCTGGAATCAAGATTGCTAGGAGAAATATCAATAACTTCAGATATGCAGATGACACCACCCTTATGGCAGAGAGCGAAGAGGAACTGAAGAACCTTTTGATGAAAGTGAAAGAAAAGAGTGAAAAAGCTGCTTAAAATTCAGCATTCAGTAAACGAAGATCATGGCATCCAGTGCCATCACTTCACGGCAAATAGATGGGGAAACAGCAGAAACAGTGACAGGCTTTATTTTGGGGGCTCCTAAATCACTGCGATGGCACCCCACTCCAGTACTCTTGCGTGGAAAATCCCATGGATGGAGGAGCCTGGTGGGCTGCAGTCCATGGGGTCGCTAAGAGTCAGACACGACTGAGCGACTTCACTTTCACTTTTCACTTTCATGCATTGGAGAAGGAAATGGCAACCCACTCCAGAATTCTTGCCTGGAGAATCCCAGGGATGGGGGAGCCTGGTGGGCTGATGTCTATGGGGTCGCACAGAGTCGGACACAACTGAAGCGACTTAGCAGCAGCAGCAGCAAATCACTGCAGATGGTAATTGCAGCCATGAAATTAAAAGACTCTTGCTCTTTGGAAGAAAAGCTATGTCCAACCTAGACAGCATATTAAAAAGCAGTCATGTATGGATGTGAGAGTTGGACCATAAAGAAAGCTGAGTGCCAAAGAATTGATGCTTTTGAACTATGGTGCTGGAGAAGACTCTTGAGAGTCCCTTGGACTGCAAGGAGATCAAACCACTCAATCCTAAAGGAAATGAGTCCTGAATATTCATTGGAAGGGCTGATGCTGACGCTGAAGCTCCAATATTTTGGCCACCTGATGTGAAGAACTGACTCTTGGAAAAGATCCTGAAGCTGGGAACAATTGAAGGCAAGAAGAGAAGGGGGCGACAGAGGATGAGATGGTTGGATGGCATCACTGACTAGATGGACATGAGTTTGAGCAAGCTCCAGGAGTTGGTGATGCTACAGGGAAGCCTGGCATGCTGCAGTCCGTAGGGTCACAAAGAGTCTGACTCAACTGTGTGACTCAACTGAACAGGTGAGCCAATGCTCCTTACCTCCTGAGATGGCCCCATGGCCCCTCTTGTGGGTTTTCTCACTGAGTCATCAGCACCCACAGTACCCACCCCAACCCTCAACTGGTGATCCCTGGAGGTGCCAGTTCTTCACACAGCTTCTTCCCTGGACATACCCTCTGGTTTCCGCCTCCTCCTGCACTGCCCACAGCAGAAAGACCTTCATCCTCTGGGGCACGTCACAGCAGGACCTACTCAGGAAGCCCTTCCCTTCCTCATGATCACCTCAAGAAAACCCATCTCCTCCCCACTTTCCTCCCACGAGCTTGTGCTGTTCAGTTCCCATGACAGCCCTCAAAAGCTTCCACTGTCTTCCATGTACTGACTCTTTTCTCTAAAGGCTTTTCCACAATAGGATCGGCAATCCATTTTTCTTCCTATCTCAATGCTGATCTCTGAGATCAACAGAGAGTGTTTCTCAATCAAGGTTCAAACAATAAATGAATGAATGACTTTCATGACCAGACTGGGCTCTTCACTGACCCCAAACTCTTCCTTTACCAGCCAGGAATTTAAATAGAAACTGTTTCCACCAAGGCCATCAGGGGCTCTGATATCACTGAAACTGGGGGAGGAGTGGTGCTCGGCAGATCCCTGGCAGCATCGGGCAGCCACGCCGTGGTGGCTTCCGTCCAGAATCAGGACTCTGTTGCTGCTGCATCACTGCCACTCCCACGGGCTCTCACCCAAGCTGAAGGTGTGCCAAGGCCAACTCCAGTGCATACAGATAGTACGTCTATCTGACTGTGCTTCCTTGCTGTCATAGAAATGGAAAACTGCTTCCACTTCATCACCACTTGAAAATCTTACACTAACGCCTCTCATTAGTGAAATCAAAGTCACAACAAGAACCAGCCTAAGGAGCTCTAGGAAACCCAGGTTTTGCATCACAGTCAATTCGGTCAGGCAGTAACACACAAGTGGGTGGTGGGTTCTGCTCCCAACAACAGAGCAGTGATCACACTGGCCATTCTTCAGCTAATAAACATCACCTGTAGTCAAATGTTAAACCCACCACTTGAAGACTTCAAAGAGTGTTCAGAAGGAGGCAGGTGTCAGGTCAAAAGACCAAAAGGATCTTTCTGAAGATTTCTGCTTCGTGGCTTTTCACCTAAGGCTACTCACAAGCCTGTACAGATGTGGGTCTGGTAAAAGACAAGCTGAAATCTGAAATTTTATAGGGTTTGTTTTGATGGAGAATATTCACCTCACATTTATCCACAATAGCACAAATCTGGAACATCAATGAAAAAATGCGTTAACAAATTGAGGTATATTCATAAAACTGGAACATTGCCACAGAAGAGACTGAACTAAATACACAATAACATTGATCACAGAATAAAAGGAAGTGAAAATAGGCTGGTCACCAAGACAGTACATTACATGACTCCATTTATGTGATTTTGGAACAGGCAAAACTGATCTCTGACAGGAAAAAATTAGATCAGTGCTTGCTTTTGAGGGCCTGAGTGCAGCTGACCAAGAAGGAGCATGGCACGAATTCTGAGTCAAAAAAGTGTCCTGCATTTGACAGAGGTGGGCTACTTAGCATTGTACTTGTCAAAACATCTGTCACATGGCTCGTCTATGATATGCATACGTTTCATTCGGTAACTCAGTGGTAGAGAATCCACCTGCCAATGCAGGAGACACTGTTCTATCCCTAGGTGGGGAAGATCCCTTGGAGAAGGAAATGGCAACCCACTCCAGTATTCTTGCCTGGTAAATCCCATGGACCGAGGAGCCTGGTGGGCTACAGTCCATGGGGTTGCAAAGAGTCAGATACAACTTAGCAACTAAACAGCAAATTTCCCTTAAAAACTGCACACAAGTCTTCTGCTTGCTTTTAATTATGGCATAGGTCATCCACCCCGAGGCCTGTGTGTCTCAGGCCTCAGCAAGGGGTGATGAGAGCCACTGCTGAGAAGGGGAAGACAAATGGCTGTGTGGTGCGATGTCAAGCCTGGAGACCTCAGACACTATGCCTCTGGGGCAGCTCTATCACAGGGTAATTTGGGAATCTTTCACTGATGTGCATGTCAGGGAAGCCATCGCCACTCTTCTGTGATCCATGTCTTAATGGATAGATGGACACAGGAATGAGTGTGTGTGTGTGTGTACACAGAACACCCTTTCTGCCTCTGTCCTCTGAGACCAACTGAAGCAAGAAGAGAAGAGTAGCTGCTGCTGCTGCTAAGTCGCTTCAGTCGTGTCCAACTCTGTGTGACCCCATAGACGGCAGCCCACCAGCCTCCCCCGTCCCTGGGATTCTCCGGGCAAGAACACTGGAGTGGGTTGCCATTTCCTTCTCCAATGCTTGAAAGTGAAAAGTATGAGCATCCAAACTTTTGTCCCTAAAGATCAGTCTCCAGTAAAAAGAGCCAGGGCTGATTCCCTGAGTGGGGCAAGGAAAGCACAAGATGAGCTCAGAATACCTTCTTTTGTGCCAAAATGTGAGAAATTGTTCAAAGAATGACGACAAAACATCAAAAGGAGACAGAGTTAGCCTGACAGGGTTCCAGCTGGTGAAGTCTGAACCCACTGAGAACGAAAATACATAATGTTAAGAAAGGACTAAACTCCACTGAGAAAGATTTGTGAGTCTACATTTACATTAAATTTGAGAGAAGGGACAATATGGTCTTAAAGTATATACAGCTAGTGAATTTCATAGGAAAAGGGACTCCCAGACCACCAGTCACTATAAAAATCGCTGGGTGAGTGAAAGTTGGGCCAGAGGCAGGGCTTCTACCTAGTCCCTACTTAGATTATTTTCCCCACATTTTATTTGCTAGTTAGAGAGGCAAAGAACAGTGAGCTCACTTTACCACCTTCACCAAGGGTAATAGGCAGTCCTGCTGGTGGGGGCAAGCTTCTGCCCTGAAGTATATGCAGCAGCGTGCCTGGTTCTTCCAGCGTCTTGTGGAAATTACACCAGCGATGCCAGGGATGAACTGGGAACCTCATCCCAGTAGACACTGGCCACCCCTGCCTGGACCTGGCCTGTGAGGTTGTCTTGCCTGGGCTAATCCACCTGCCAAAATCCATGTATTCTCTGTATAATATTTTATATACACAGCTTAGATTAAATGATAAGATTAGAAAGACTCATTTTAAAAAATCAAGAATTGGTCTGATTCCTGTCCATTGTCCTGAACAGAGACTATTTTAATGCCTGTCTTCCTGCTGGCAGGAGAGGTAAGTGTTTTCATCCCTGTATTTCAGGTATGGGAACTAACATCCAGAGGGGATGAATCATGGGCTCCCCAGCCCCAAAACAGAGAGGACCAGGCAATTCTCTGGATGCACGCTGAGGGCCCTTCCCACCCATCCAAGCTGGTGGGAGTAGAGCTTGGGCTCTGAATGTCCATCCAGAGAAAGCCAAGAGTTGAGCTGCTGGGGCTGCCCCATGCAAGAGAGGACGCCACTGTCTGGAAATGAAGTGGTACTTTCACGGGAGCTTGGGGCAGCCTTGCATCAGCCCACAGGCATTGAGCAGGAGAATGATCCTACAGGGCTGACCACCCACCTGAGAGCTGAGATCCAGCAGAACATGGCTGCTTTGGGCCCAAGTTCTGTTCATTTGAGCTGCCCCAGGGCCCATCAGCCCCAAGCTTTGTGCACCACCCGAGAGTCCAGCCCTCTTATCACTGTCTTGGCCCCTCTGAACTTTCTCTCCTGGTTTTTGCTCTAACTTGAAGGTCAAATGATGTGAATGCTTATTCAGGTGACCTCTTATCATCCAGGGGCTTGGCAAGCTCTGGTGTGACTGGGTCAGTATTTTTCTTTCCATGAGAGGCAGGGTCAGGGACTGTTGACAAAGGGTCAAAGGCTGTTGCTGCAACTGTTTCTCAGGGTTCTCTGGAGGCCATGGCTGAATGAGAGGACCCCTAAGTCTTGCCTAGTCATGGATTTAGATATTAGATTCTGCAAAGTTTGTCTCATTTCAAAAGTAGATATATTGCGTTACAGACGAGTAAGAAAACCAGGTTTTGAACATGGGTAAAAATAACTTGTATGAATGAAAATAGTCATTAAAAAGGATTGATATTATTCTTTTATATAATGGAGCATAAGACCAAACTTTTCTACCATATTCTTATCTTTGATCAGTAATTTCCCCAAAAAACTTGAAGAAGTGCTAGTTCACTTAGAATACAGTGCCAGAACTCCACACTGAGTTCTAAGAACTGTGACAAAACTCCATTTGTAGTGAGAAGTAAATATCTCTTCTCTTAATAACTCATGATAGAACTGCCATACTTACCTCCCCTTTGTTGGCTCCCAGCGGCCTCCGTGGATGTTCTGGACAGCGGCTCCAAAGTTAGCACATTGTAAGAAAGTAAGACCAGGGATGCTCTGTCCTGCGAGAAGCCAGTCTGCAGTGTCCTCCTGACTGCACCTCTGGGCTGAGGCTTGACTGGCCTTCAAGCAAACCTCTGTGTTTCCACGATCAAGGCAGGTGTTTATCCTGGGGACCCTGGGGAGGCAAAGTGGAAGAGAAAGCTCTCAGGGACAATTAAATGTGGCTCGAGGGTTCCTGACTAAAGCTCCCTACCAAATAGGTGTTGAGGAGAGACGTAGGTAGCCAGAGCCTCCCTCCACAAGGGCAAGCACAGCCCTTCCATGAAGACCATCCCTTCTGACCTTCCACTCCCCACATTCACCTGCAACATGTTGGCATCACAACCTCACTCTGGCCTGTGTGGAAGCTCCTGTTCAGACCAGTTCAACTGAGGCTCTTTTGTCTTAATTGTGCCTCCTACTAATAATACCTCAGTTAAACTCATTCATGATAATATGGATCTATCCCTAGAGTATTTTTGAATGTTTTATGTGTATAACTACCCTTCCTACATAAGCAAGTTAATAAATTGCCAAAATTTCCGAAAAAAATGTTCCTTTAGCACTTCAATTTACCCCATAATGGTCTTCAGTATGATTGTGTTTTGATTAAATTTACATATTATTCATCATTCTTTCCACTTAGTGAGGATTTTATTCCTTTTTCATTTATTTTTAACTTAAACCATTTATTGAGATGAAATTCCCACAACTTAAAATAACCGCCTTAAAGTGAGCCATTGAGTGGCGCTTAAGTGAAGATTTTAGACCCACCTTATTGAGATGTATAGTTGGTCCAGGAACCATGTGGGAGTTACTCTGAATATAATTTACAGGCAGCCTCCATATCAGCATCTGTGGATTCAACCAACCATGGATCATTAGCAAGGATTGTAATGTTTGCTACTAAAAAAATGTCTGGGTGTAACTGGCCCACACAGGTCAAATTCATGTTGCTCAAAGGTGAACTGCAATTAACACTAAAAGTCGCAGGTTGCCATGTTGATGCCTGTCCACTGCGCTTGGGAGAGAACAGCCGCGACATTCCTGGGTGTCATCTTGTGTCCTTGGCTTCTGTTTCACCCCCAGCCCCTTGCTTCCTGCCCCAGCGCCACTGCATTTACATCTAAATTCTATTAGTAAATAGAATTTACTAACTATTTACTTCCTCTAGGATTCCCCATAAATAGAATCATGTAATACCTCCAGCTTTAAAAAAATAAATAAATAAAACATCTGTGAGATGTATCCATGTTTTTTGAAATGTTAGGAGTGTGTTCATATTTCTTGATAGTAGAATTTCATTGTATGGACAAACTATGATTTTCAAAAAAGATCGATTTTCCTATTGATAAACAGTGTACTGCCCCTAGTTTTAAACCTTATATGAACAGTTGCTATGAATGTTTTTAGGCAGTCTTTTTATTGGTGCAAATATATGCTTTTATTTACCTTGAGTGCACACTTAGAAAGAAGTTGCTGGGTCATAAGGCAGTGAGCTCCTAAACTGTCTTCCAAACTGACTGTTCCATTCTAGAATCCTTTGCCTTTCTCTGACAAATAATGATGCCAAGCACTTTTCTTGTTCTTATTGAATATATATATATATATATATAATCTAGGAAGTGTCTGTACAAATGTAATTTTTCTGTAGGCGGAGCGGGGCTTGCCTTATTATTGAAATGTGGAAGGCTTTTATGGTCTCAGGAAAGAAGTCCTTTGTCAAATATGGACTATGAAAAAGTGTCACTGTATTGTACATGGACATACAATCTGTTTCTTCAACTCTATGCCTTGACTTTTCATTTTCTTAAAGACTTCTTCCAAAGAGCAAAAGTCTTTGTGTTTGATGAACTCTAATTTAGCCTTGATTTGTTTTCTTTTAATAGTTCTGTCCTTTTCATGACATTACTTGCTGACAAAGGTCCGTCTAGTCAAAGCTATGGTTTTTCCAGTAGTCATGTATGGATGTGGACCATAAAGAAGGCTGAGTGCTGAAGAATTGATGCTTCTGAACTGTGGTGCTGGAGAAGACTCTTGAGTGTCCCTTGGACTGAAAGGAGATCAAACCAGTCAATCCTAAAGCAAATCAGTCCTGAATATTCATTGGAAGGACTGGTGCTGAAGCTGAAGCTCCAATCTTTTGGCCACCTGGTGCAAAGAATGACTCACTGGAAAAATACCCTGATGCTGGGCAAGACAGAAGGCAGGAGGAGAAGGGGACAACAGAGGATGAGATGGTTGGATGGCATCACTGACTCCATGGACATGAGTTTGAGCAAGCTCCAAGAGTTGGTGATGGACAGGGAAGCTTGGAGTTCTGCAGTCCATAAGGTCGCAAAGAGTCACGACTGAACGACTGAACTGAACTGTTTTCTTTTATAATTAGTGCTTTTGAGGCTTTAAGAAATAACTCTTAGGCATGAAAATTTTCTTCTATCCTTACTTCCAGAAATGTTATGAATTTACAATTTCAGTCTTAGTTTAAGGTCCAAAATCTCTTTTTGAAAGTCTATTGAAGCATAATTTACACAGAATAAATTGCACAAATTTAATGCGCAGTTTGTAAGTTTTGACATAAATCTATTCCTGTGAAACCATAGTCAGTTGATGAACCCCTCTATCCCCCAAAATTCATGCTCTTTGTTGTATCTTTCTTCCACCCCAACCCCCACCTTCCCTTCCAGGGTAACCACTTATGTGCTTTTCATCACCACAGATACATTTGCTCGTCAGAGTTTTATAAAAATGGAACAAAACAATATGTGCTCTTTTTTGGTCTTCTGGTTTCTCTTACCAGGATTATCCTGAGGCCCATCCCATATCATAGTGCGTATCAATAATCCAGTCCTTTAAATGACAAGTAGGGACACATTGTATGGCTGCACCATGACTGATTAGGGTTAGCATTCAAGTCAGGCTCCTCACACCAGTTCACATGCAGAAAAGGCACTTGGCAAGATCCAACACTTTCTCATGAAAAAAATAAACAAGGAATGGAAAGGAACTTTCCCAACCTGATAAAAAGCACCTAGGAAATCCACAGATCCCACCACACTTAGTGAAAATCTAGATGCTTTCCCCTTAAAATCAGAACATGTCAAGGATGCCCACTCATGCCACTTCTGACCAACATCATACTAGACGCTGTAGACAGGGCAATTGAGCAAATTAAAAATGCACACAGATTGGATCATCTCTTTTCCAAGATGGGTTTCCCTGGTGACTCAGATGGCAAAGAATCTGCCTGCAATGCAGGAGACCTCGGTTTGATCCCTGAGTTGGGAAAATCCCCTAGAGAAGGGAATGGCAACCCACTTCTGTATTCTTACCTGGAGAATTCCCTGGATAGAGGAGCATAGCAGGCTACAGTCCATGGGGTCGCAAAGAGTCAGACATGACTGAGCAACTACACTATATACAGTTGATACAGCTTCCCAAGATACCTTAAAAGCAGAGAGGATCTGGAAGAGTTAAATGCACTTCTTGTTTAACCCGCAGGCTTGGGACAAAACAACCACTTCTGCTTAGTAAATGAGCAGAGCGTCAGAGGAAACCCTCAAACCAGAAACAGAAACACATAACGAGGTGCAGACTGGAGTGGGGTCTGCCTCTGGTTACTGCAAGGAAGTCATTTATTTGTCGGGCTGCAGGGAAAGCTGATGCTGTCTTAGCCCACGTCCCCTACTATTAATTGTCTCCAGATGTTAGCTAAATTGAATTGTTGGGCATCTTCAAAAAGTTAAATAAGCGTGAAACATCTAGTGAATAAGTTTGAGGCAAGTTTAAGAGAAAAGGTCAAGTGTGAGGACGAATTCCAGGGCCCTCAGCTCTGAGCTGTAAGTGCTTCTCTCTGCCTTCAGAGGCTTCACCTTGTGACAGAGTACGTGCAAAGTATCTCTATCATGTTATTACAACTTTAAACTTGGAAAATTACTTTTTTTCCCCTACCAATGCATATGCCGCTACAGTTAATGTTTGAAATTTGAGTTTAGAATCTGATTGCTACACTAGTGTCTTCTCCATGTTATAATACTTTTGAAGATACAGTGACTTTTATAAATACGTGATTGACTTAGTGGCACTTACTATGGTATGTAATTATTTACCATTGCAATACAAGCGTGTTCTAAACCCCATCTCTCCCTCTCCTCTGGCGGCCTGGAACCTTGCAAACACTGTGTGTACGTACTTTGCCACTTCGTTCCTCAGCACTTCTTCCAGACTGTTGCAGTCTGACTTTTAATCTATCATGTTTACTCAGATTTTAATTGTCTTGGAAATTAACCCTATGGTTAAACTCCATTAAATCCGTGGTTTTATTGAATGCTGTCTCACTGGGTCTTTCTGTAGTACTCGGGGCTCTATATTCCTTTCTTTTGCATCAAAGGCATAGCACCGTTTAGATGATACTGTTGTATCTTAGGTAATTCCTTTATATTTTTTTAGTTGGCAAAAACTTCAAACAAGAAGTGGGGAAAATAGTATAATTAATCCTTGTTTACCTATCAGCCAGTTTCCATAATGGTTAATGTTTTGCTATTCTGAATGTAAAAAACTGCTGCTGTGAAGGTGCTGCACTCAATATGCCAGCAAATTTGGAAAACTCAGCAGTGGCCACAGGACTGGAAAAGTCAGTTTTCATTCCAATCCCAAAGAAAGGCAATGCCAAAGAATGTTCAAACTACCACACAATCGCACTCATCTCACACACTAGCAAAGTAATGCTCAAAATTCTCCAAGCGAGGCTTCAACAGTATGTGAACCAAGAAATTCCAGATGTACAAGCTGGATTTAGAAAAGGCAGAGGAACCAGAGATCAAATTGCCAACATCCATTGGATAATAGAAAAATAAAGAGAGTTCCAGATAAACATCTACTTCTGCTTTATTGTGGAGAAGGAAATGGCAACCCATTCCAGTATTCTTGCCTGGAGAATCCCACGTACTGTAGCCTGGTGGGCTACAGTCCACAGGGTTGCAAAGAGTCAGACACAACTGAGCTACTTTTACTTCACCTTCTGCTTTATTGACTACACCAAAGCCTTTGATTATGCCAAATCAAAAGACTCTTGCTCCCTGGAAGAAAAGCTATGACAAACTTAGGCAGTATATTAAAAAGCAGAGACATTACTTTGCTGACTAAGGTCCATCTAGTCAAAGCTATGGTTTTTCCAGTAGTCATCCAGGGATGTGAGAGTTGGACCATAAAGAAAGCTGAGTGCTGAAGAACTGATGCTTTTAAACTGCAAGGAGATTAAACAAGTCAACCTTAAAGGAAATCAACCCTGAATGTTCATTGGAACAACTAATGCTGAAACTGAAGCTCCAATCCTTTGGCTACCTGATGTGAAGAACTGACTCACTGGAAAAGACCCTGATGCTGGGCAAGATTGAAGACAGGAGGAGAAGGGGACAACAGAGGATGAGATGGTTGGGTGGCATCACTGACTTGATGGACATGAGTTTGAACAAGCTTGGGGAATGGGTGATGGACAGGGAAGCTTGATGTGCTACAGTCCATGGGGTCGCAAAGAGTCAAACATGACTGACTGACTGAACTGAACTGAACTGAAAGCCTTTGACTGTGTGGATCACAACAAACTGTGGAAAATTCTTCAAGAGATGGGAATAACAGACCACTTGATTTGCCTCCTGAGAAATCTGTATGCAAGTCAAAAAGCAACAGTTAGAACTGGACATGGAACAATGGACTCATTCCAAATTGGGAAAGGAGTACATCAAGTACATGTCACCTTGCTTATTTAACTTCTGTGCAGAATATATCATGTGAAATGCCAGTGTGGATGAAACACAAGCTGGAATCAAGATTGCCAGAAAAAATATCAATAACCCCAGATATGCAGATGACACCACCATCATGGCAGAAAGTGAAGAGGAACTGAAGAACCTCTTGATGAAAATGAAAGGGAAGAGTGAAAAAACAGGCTTAAAACTCAACATTCATAAAACTAAGACCATGGCATCTGGTCCCATCACTTCATGGCAAATAGATGGAGAAACAGCGGAAACAGGGACAGACTTTATTTTGGGGGGCTCCAAAATCACTGCAGATGGTGGCTGCAGCCATGCAATTAAAACACTCTTGCTCCTTGGAAGAAAAGCTATGACAAACATAGACAGCATATTAAAAAGTAGAGATATTACTTTGCTGATAAAGGTCTGTCTAGTCAAAGCTATGGTTTTTCCAGTAGTCATGCATGGATGCGAGAGTTGGACCATAAAGAAATCTGAGTGTCAAAGAACTGATGCTTTTGAACTGTGGTGTTGGAGAAGACTCTTGAGAGTCCCTTCCTTGCACTGCAAGGAAATCAAACCAGTAAATCCTAAAGGAAATCAGTCCTGAATATTCATTGGAAGGACTGTTGCTGAAGCTGAAACTCCAATACTTTGGCCATCTGATGCAAAGAACTGACTCATTGGAAAAGACCCTGATGCTAGGCAAGACTGAAGGCAGGAGAAGGGGACGACAGAGGATGAGATGGCTGGATGGCATCACTGACTCAATGGACATGAGTTTGAGCAAGCTCCGGGAGTTGGTGATGGACAGGGAGGCCTGCAGTGCTGCAGTCCATGAGGTCGCAAAAAGTCAGACACAACTGAGCAACTGAACTGAACTGAACTGGATTTTAAAGTCTACATAGAGTTTGCACTGAAACATCTGGTGAATGAACAAAAGTGGGCACTATTGGAGTCACCAAAGGAGGAAGGAGTTCAGCTCAGAGAAAGCCAATGAGTCGCGATGCCGACCTTGACTGGCGGCACCCCTGCCTCTCATGGGCAGCATGTTGCAGGGCAGGAGAGGACACAGGCCACGCTAGCTATCAGCAGAAAGAATTCCCATGGAAGACACCCAAGAGAGGGTGAGCACATTCTGCAGAGCACCTTAAACTTCCTCAAGGTCCTTTGTCACACTAATCACCTTCTGCAAGGAGCATTCAGCCATCGAGTGCCTTCAAGATCTACATTCTGCAGCCAGGCCCCTGTTCACCTGCACCCCTCAGGCACCTCTGACCCCACTCTGTAATGCCCCAGCCCTTTCTCTGAGCTCTTCTGGCCAACTACATGCCTCCACCTCCACCCTGCCCTGAGCTCCCAGACACACTGCTGTGTCTCCATCAGCTCACACGCCAGTTTGGCATCTGCAGAAAGTGTCACTGAACCATGCTGTATCCTGGGCTTGATGGTGCTGGGAGGTGAGACTAGAGGTAGTCCCTACACAGCATCATGTTTGTGACACATTTTGTCCTTAAGTGTATTTTCACAAGGCACACAACTTATTGCCAGGAGTCAATGCAAACATCTATGTATTTAAACTCTACATTTGTGTAATGTCAAAGGGGTTTCCAGGGGCTCTATTTCTGTTGGTTTGAATTCAAGAATGTCCAGAGCACATGTTTCTAAATGGAAGGTACTGGGTGTCAATGAATTTAGTCTTTGTTCCCAATAGAAGATGCCACCTAACGAGCACATTTCAGGTTATGATAACTTGACATTTTCGGTTTCCTTGAGCCAGCACTTGATACTTTTAGACAGTGAGCTTATAGTTTTTCTGCTAAAAATGTAAGGACTTCTGTGAGGGTTGCCTTGACATCCTTGTCCCTCAGGGTACAGATGAGAGGGTTCAAGCTGGGGCTCACAGTGAAATAAAGCACTGCCATCACCCTGCCAGTCCCTGGGAGCAGCTGGAGAAAGGGCTCAGGTAGGTGTATATGATGGTGGAGTAGTACATGGTCACCACGATGAGGTGGGACGAGCAGGTGGAGAAGGCTCACCACTTCCCCTCAGCTGTACAAATCTCAGGATGGTGGAGATGATGAAGCCATAGGACACCATTGTGAGCAGGACATTCAGCACAGCAAAGAAGACGTCACAACTGCCATGATATCATTCACACAGGTGGAGGAGAAGAGCGGGAGCAGAGGGGCAATCTCACAAAAGTGGTCGACCACATTGGGCCCGCGGCAGGTCAGCTGTAGCATCAGGCAGCTGTTGGCTCCAGCCCCGAGTGTGCTGACTCCCCACACAGCCCCCGCCAGTGCAGCACACACCCTGGGGCTCATCATGGAGCCATAGTGCAGCAGCCAGCAGATAGCCATGTCATGGTCATAGGCCATGGCCGCGAAGAACAGCACCTCCCCCACCACTGACGATAACAGGAAGAACCTCTGGGCCATGCAGCCCCCATAGGAGATGCTTTTCTTCCCTGCCACCAGAATCTCGAGCAGCTTGGGCACCATGGTGCATGAGCAGACAACATCCAGCACAGACAGGTTGACCAGGAAGAAGTACGTGGGGGTACGGAGCCCAGAGCTACAAGTGATGGCTGCCACAATGAGGGAATTGCCACAGAGCACCATGCAGTAGAGAGACAGGAAAAGGCTGAAGAAGAGGACCTGGAGCTGTGGTGTCTGAGGAGCCCTGAAAGATGAATTCTGTCACCAGTGACTGGTTCCTCATGGCCTTGGACTACTCTGCTCAGACTCTGTCTTTCTCTACAGCTGCACTGGAAAAAAGTGTGAAATTTGTGGTCTAGATAGATAGGTAGGTCAAGATCCTTCACAGCTCAAACCCACCCAGAATTAGAGCAATTGTAAGTCACGTTATACTCAGGCACCATCAACTAAGATGCTCCTCTCAGAGAAATGGGCAGCAGCTCTGTCCCTCTGCTGCCACTGCACTGGACAGAGCTCACATCTTCCCATGTGCTCTCACCGCCCTCACAGCAGAAAGACCTCCAAAGTGCGAACCTGGCTGTACGGGGGCCTGCTAGAGCCCTTCAGGAAGACAGCGTCCCTGTGCTCCACCCCAGCCACAGAGCATCCAGCCTCACCCCCCTCGCAACACCCCATCCTGTTTGCCTGACCCCAAGCATGGGCTCCCACCTCAACGAGCACCCACCCTGATATGCAGTCTGGGCTTAGGGAAGGTGATCTGCTTAGGTGGACAGGGCTGATTCCAGGGGAGGACAGGGGGCCAGGGCTCAGAGTCAAGAGGGAGAGTCTAGTCACCGAAGGGGGCAGAACCGAGGTGCAGGCTGAGAGGTCCAGGCAGGAGCACTCACAGAGACAGATCAAAGGTGATTCAGACAACCCTTGAGCAGGCAGGAGCTCATAGTCAAAGCCCAAGGTGAACACAAGAGGGGCACAGAGGAGAGTGTTCTCCCCAAGCGCAGTGCTGCTCTTTCTGCCCCACTGGATACCCAGACCCCAGAATGATGCCTCCAGGCTGGGGAAGGGTGGGCTCATGGACACTGGTATGGACTTGGGTCCACTCTGCAGAGGTGACCTTGCTCACAGCCCTTATCCCGGCTGACGCTGTGCTGACATTTTAGAAATAAGCACAATTGCAGATGAATTTCACATTCCTTAGTCTTGTTTGTTGTTCATGAAAGTAGATACAGAGAAACATTTCAAGAAGGGGCCTGTAAATGACAGGTGCAGAAGCCTTGGTTTGCTGAGAAGGCTGTGTGCCTCTGAGCACTTCAGAAAGACACAATTATTGAGGCTTGTAGAGTCTCTTAGCTGGGCCTGGACAGGCTTCCTGCCTCAGGCATATTGTGTGTCTCTACAGACACACTGGCCCTTTCCAGACAACCAGCAAACTATTCCCAAGAAAGCAATGCTGCTGTTCCAGAATAGATCACAGTCTTATTTATTATTGAGTGAGAGAATCTGTTTTCTTCCACCCCAAGCCCAGATCAGCTTACAGGAAAGGTCACTGAGAACCACAGACGCCCCCAGGCAGGGGGTAGTCAATTAAGTCTATAAGTGAAGCACTTTCTAAGAGTTTCCTATCACAGATGAGTGACAAGTCTTACTGTCACTATTCTGGTTATGACTTTAGAGTCTCAAAGCAGAGTGCATGCCTTCCCCAAGCACACTCAAGGGCAGTTCAAGCAGCTCAAGGAAACTGTCTCTGCCTATGTGTCAGGTGTGAGTAGCCCTGGCATCTTTGCTTCGCACAAGGCCTCAGAGACATTCACCGTGGGGAAGATGGCCAGCAAGCCTGGGGACGGGGTTCCAGCTTCTGAATAGTTTCTGCTAATGACTTAGTTCTATGCAATCACTAAACACATCATTCTGGCCATGATACCTGATGTCTGGCCCTCTGAGGAGTGAGGAGACCGCAGAGCGAGCTGCTTCCAGAGCTGTGAGCACCTGGGGCCAGAGAAGTGCTGAGTCCAGGCCCCAGGGGGTTGCAGCGCAGACAGAGGTGAGGACCCGGGTGCCAGGGGGACACAGCGTGGACAGAGGTGAGGACCCGGGCGCCAGGGGGACGCAGCGCAGACAGAGGCGAGGGCAGAGGAAACCCTGGCAGCCCTGAAGGTACAGGAGCTCCCACTCTGGTCTCCATGGGGCCAGGGCTGAGCCTGCATGGATCCTGTGCCTTCAGCTCCTTTAACAACTCAGCAAAATGATGGTCTGTCAGACAGACATACTCTCTCAAAGGGCAGAAATCAGTGAACACACTGGAAAGACTGTTCCCTCACATCCAGGCCAAACTCTCTTACAACCTGGATCACAGCCCAGGTTCATGGGCTCCACCAAGCCAAAAAGGCAGCATTCAGGCCACTGGACCCTGAGACACATCAGGTCACTGCAAATATGACAGCAGATCCTAACCCCATGACCACACTCCCCCTGAGACCTCACAGAAGGTGCACTGTCCAGAAGGAAGTGGGAACAATGTCTCATGTTGGGTCAGAAAATGTGAAAAGCATAAGCAGTGCCCACTGCGGAGGAGAGCTGTGCTGCCCCTGGGACTCCCAGCCATTGTGCAGCAGTGTCCACTGGGATGGTGGCAAGAACATGAGCATCAGTGTCTCCAGAGCCCAGCACTTCCCACAACGGTTCCCCGACCCTGGCGTCTGGGTTGCAGAGCTGGGAGGTGGCCTCGGCCACCACATCCTCATCCCCTTTCCTTCCCTGCTCACTTCTTGCCACTCAGAAAAAAAAAAAAAAATAGAACTGCTCAGTGTATATAAAAGGCTTCTTGAGCTTAGTCATTTTCCCCTACACAAATTTTGTAAAGCCAATCTCTTTCACAGTAGCAAGAGAAAAGGTTCATGGTCAGGAGTAAATACAGAGCACTATTTTAAAAATGCTATACAAACTGAAGCTTCTTTTCAAGCCTGCAGATGAACCTTAAACTGCCCAGGGAGTCACCTCAGGCTTGACACTGAGGAAACGACCTCCGTCTTGAGCAGGTGTTTACTGAGTCTTGACCCGATGCAGAGCTGGGGATTCACAAAGGCCACCACAGCAAGAGCGGCCTGCTTTAAATACACGCAGCTCTGCTGTGCGGCGTAACCAGTGAAGGTACTAACCCACTGGGACCCAGCCTCAAAGACGGTCACTTAGAAGACTTCAGAAGTCCCAGGGGCCTCTGAACGGCTGATGGCCTACAAGAGGACCCCAGGGCTCAGGCAGGGCCCTGTGGTCAAGGGAGGCAGCCTCAGCTCTCTCTCCAGGCTTCAGCTCAGCATGGAGCAAATTGAATCCAAGGAAAGAGGCACACTTGGGCAGGGGCTGTCATTTTCCTCAAAGTAAGGCAGAGAAGAAACTGACGTCCTCCCAAAGAGGCCATTGCAGGAGATGTTTCCAGAGGACAGATCCCAGATTCACACCCTTGACCACTGGTTCATCTTGGAAACACAGAGCTGAATAGCTTCCCATCAGTGATGGAGCCAAACCTTCCTCTGTGATGAAGACACAGGTGCAGGAAAGAGGTGTTACCCAATCACAGACCTGTCTGTGCCAGAACAGAACAGTCCTGTCTGGGACCAGCAGTTCTCTAACCTGCAGTTAGAGAGGCTGTGCTGCAGGCAGAGTCAGGAACTGCTGGTGGCCCCTGGGGCTAACAGGGGCTCCAAGGAGGGAGTGGGAAGGAAGGCACGAGTCTGAGCGGCAGGTGGGGTTTTGTAGACAGGCCAACAACAGCAACAAAATAGCAGCTAAGTGGTGGCCAAGCCAGTCTGAGTACCTACTGTGTGCCAAGTTCTAGTCTCCTTCCAAAACCTGATTGTATTTATTTATCTGCCGCACTGCTGGCTCTTCGCTGCCACACAGGCTTTTCCCCGGTTTGTGGGGAGTGGGGCTGCCCTGTAGTGGTGAGAGCACTTCTCATTGTGGCGGCTTCTCTTGTTGAGGAGCATGGGCTCCAGGTTGATGGGCTTCAGTAGTTATGGCTCCCCAGCTCTAGAGCACAGGCTCAATATTTGGGGCGCATGGGCTTAGTTGCTCCAAGGCATGTGAGATCTTCCCAGATCAGGGATCAAGTCTGTGCCTCCTCCATTGGCAGTCAGACTTCCCACCACTGAGCCCCCAGGGAAGCCCACTCTTGTCCTTTTTTTTGACATTGTATTTGCATTTTCTCATCTTTGCTGAGTTATAATTGAGACATAAAAATTGTATCTCTTCAAGATGTAGGAGTTGATTTTTTTTCCAAGCAGTTTACATTTTTTTGTGGTAAAACACCATGACATAATGTTGATTACTTTAACCATTCAAAGTGCACAATTCAGTGGCGCTAAGTACTTTTACAACGTTTTGCAGTCATCACTATCTAGTTCCAGAACTTTTCCAGCATCCCAGTGGAAACTCCGTAACTTTAAGTAGGGACTGCATGCTCTGCTCCACAGCCCCTGTCAACCGCCACTCTGTCTGCATCTACATATTCTGGCATTTCCTGTCAGGGATCATGCATTTTCAGTCTGGCTTCTCTCACTGAGAGTACTGTTTCCAAGTTTCCCCCAGGTTGTAGCAACAAGTAGACATACAGTAAGTACTAACTGCAGGGCCACGCCGACCTGTGGTGACCTGCACCATGGCTGACCTGCAACATGGGCGATCTGTATTGCGGGTGACCTGGTTGACCTTCACTGTGAGTGACTCACACTGTAGCTGACCTGCATTGTCATGACCTACGCTATGGGTGACCTGCACTGAGTGACCTCACTGTGGGTGACCTGCACTGTGAGTGACCTGCTCCATGGCTGACCTACACTTTTCTATACACCTGAAACTAACACAGCATTGTAAATTAACTATGCTTCAATTTAAAAAAAAAAAGTTTTTTTAAAGTATGTAGATGGAGACATATATACCATGCTAACACTAATCAAGACAGGCAGGAGTAACCATATCAATTTCAGATAGTAGAGCTCAGAGCAAGGAAAGATATCAGGTATAAAGGATGTTCCATAATATAGTTGCGTTGTTTCTCCAAGAAGACACAACAGTTCTTAACATGCACCTAACAAAAGAGGTTCAAGCCATGTTAGACAAAGTGACAGAACTTTAATAGTGATGCAGGGAGATCAAGATGATGGAATAGGAGGATGAGTTTTAAAAGACAGAAATTAGAGCAAACAGCTTTTCTGACCACAGTGGCATGAAGCTAGAAATAAATATATAAAGAAAATGGTTACAACACAAAGGCATGGAAAGTAACCAACATGCTATTTAAAAAAAAATAACAGTGGAAGGGGCGGTCCGAAAATAACAGAGGAATAGGACAGAGAGACCGCTTTCTCCCCCACAAATTCATCAAAAGGTCAGTTGAATCTTGAACAACTTTCACAGAACAACTTCTGAATGCTGGTGGAAGACACCAGGCACCCAGAAAGGTAGCCCAATCTCTTTGAAAGGAGAAGTCTTGAGGCAACTGTAAGAGAAAGACTGAAAGCCAGCGGCAGGAGGTTTAATTCCAGAACTTTAGAACATCAGAAAACTCCTGACTGCAGGAACACTAATAGATGGGAGCTCACCAAAAGTCTCCACACCCACACTGAAACCAAGATCCACCCAACAGCCAACAAGCTGCAGTGCAAAACACATCACGCTAATTCTCCAGCAAAATGGGAACACAATCCCAAACATTAAAAGGCAGTGTTCCCAAAGCCATGCCAAACCCACAAACACCCCAAAACTCCCAACTGGACACTTCATTTCACCCCAGAGGAAAAGATCCAGCTCACCACCAGAACACAGATGCAAGCTCCCCCAACCAGGAAACCTTGACAAGCCACTGGTCCAACCCCACCCACAGGGAGTAGACTCCACAATTAAGAGGAGCCATGAACTTCCAGCCTCAGAAAGGGCACCCGAAACACAGCAATCTAAACAAAATGAAAAGGCAGAGAAATATTCAGCAGGTGAAGGAACGTGACAAAAACCCCCCAAACCAAACCAAAGAAGAGGAGATGAGGAGTCTACCGGAAAAAGAATTCAGAATAACAATGGTAAAGATGATCCAAATCTTGAAAACAAAATGGAGTTACAGATAAATAGACTAGAGACAAGGATTCAGAAGACACAAGAGATGTTTAACAAGGACCTAGAGGAAATAAGAAGAGTCAATCAATAATGAACAACCAAATAGCTGAAATTAGAAGCACTCTGGAGGGAGCCAACAGTAGAATAACTGGAGGCAGAAGAGAGGATAAGTGAGGTGGAAGGTAGAATGGTGGAAATAAATGAAGCAGAGAGGAAAAAAATAAAAATTAAAAGAAGTTAGGACAACTTCAGAGGCCTCTGGGACAATGTTAAATGCCCCAACATTAAAATCAGGTCTTCCCTGATAGCTCAGTTGGTAAAGAATCTGCCTGCAATGCAGGAGACCCTGGTTCAATTCCTGGGTTGGGAAGATCTGCTGGAGAATGGATAGTCTACCCACTCCAGTATTCTTGGACTGGCCTTGTGGTTCAGCTGTAAAGAATCCACCTGCAGTGTGGGAGACCTAGGTTCAATCCCTGTGTTGGGAAGATCCCCTGGAGAAGGGAAAGGCTAACCACTCCAGTATTCTGGCCTGGAGAATTCCATGGACTATATATAGTCCATGGGGTCATAAAGAGTCAGACACAACTGAGCGACTTTCACTTCACTTCGCTTCAAATCATAGGTGTCCCAGAAAAAGAAAAACAAAAGGTAAGGTAATGAGAAAAATACTTGAGGAGATAATGGTTGAAACTTCCCTAAAATGGGAAGGAAAGAGCCCTCCTCTCTAAGGGCGCATGGTTCCTCGTAGACAGGCTGAGCCTTCCCTCCTGTAGAAAAGACGCACTCGCACGTGACAGGAAGACAAATGCTAATAGCCCTGCTGAATCTGACTAGGCATTACCTAGTTTGGACGCGTCGCGAGTCGCTGGTAGGCTCTTAAGCATCACCAGAGCAAGGGCAGGTGCAGAGGGAGGTAGGGACTTCACTTGTCAAAGGTCCACTCCCAACGCTTCTCTTGGCAGAGCACCTGGTTGACCTTACTGTCACAACATTACTCGTCGGCAGGGGCTTGGGGAGCAAGCAGATTTACACTCAGAAACAAGCAGACTTTAAAGGGATCGGCTTATTCTCACAAAAACACATTGTGGTGGAGGAATTTCCCAGTTACACGAATCTTGAGTCTGGATTAGGGTTAAATGAATTCAATTTATAAAGGCAAAAATGAGAAAATTCATTGTGGAAGGCCAGTGGAGATGGCTTCCACATAATTTCTTTAACATGCAACATCCATTGAATTCTTTGAAATAATTGCTGTTGTTTCAGTTGCCTCAGTTGTTGTCTGACTTTTTGCGACCATTGGATTGCAGCACTCAGGCTCTCCCTGTCCTTCACAACTCCCGAGTTTGCTCAAACTCCATGTCCATCTGAGTCAGTGATGCCATCCAAGCCATCTCATCCTCTGTTTCGTCCCTTCTCCTCCGCCTTTTGCAGTCTTCCAGCATTCAGGATCTTTTCCAAGAGTAAGTTTTTACATCAGTGCCAAAGTATTGATTTTAGCCTTCAGCACAGTCCTTCCAATGAATATTCAGACTGATTTCCTTAGGGATTCTCTGGTTGATTTCCTTCAGTGCAGGGACTCTCAAGATTTTCCAACACCATCCCCTCAAGTTGAAAAGCAATCAATTCTTTGATGCTCAGCTTCTTTCACGGTCCAACTCTCATCATCCGTACATGACTACTGGGAAAATCCATTTCTTTAAGTAGGTGGAACCTTTGATGGCAAAATAATTGATCTTAGTTTTTTTTTTTTTTTTTTTTTTTAATGTTTCAGTTTCATCCATGCTTTTTCACTCTTTTTCACACCTTCATCAAGAGGCGTCCTCCATCAAGGTCCTCGTGGCTTTCTGCCATAAGGGTGTGTCCATCTGCCATATCTGAGTTATTGACATTTCTCCTGATAATCTTGATTCCTAGCTTTTCTTCATCCTGTCCAGCATGTTCTCATGATAATCTTCTGGATATAAGTTAATAAGGAGGCAATCAATATACACGCCTTGAACTTACTCTTTCCCGATTTGAACCAGTCGTTGTTCCATATCCAGTTCTAACTGTTGCTTCTTGACCTGCAATACAAATTTCTTAAAGGAAGCAGGTCAGGTGGTCTGGTATTTCCCCATTCTCGATGAATTTCCAACAGATTTTTTTGTGATACACACAGTCAAAGGCTCTGGTGTAGTCAATTAAGAGAAAGTATGTGCTTTTTTGTAAGTCCTCCTTGCTTTTTTCAATGACCCAATGTATGTTGGAAATTTGATCTCTGATTCCTCTGCTTTTCTTAATCCCAGCTTGAAACATCTGAAGTTCATAGTTCACATACTATTGAAACCTGCCTGGAGAATTTTGAGCCATTACTTTTGCTACCTTGTGAAGAATGAATGCAGATGTGCGTAGTCTTGAGCATTCTTTATGGCATTGCCTTTCGTTGGGATTGGAAAGAAAACGACCTTTTTCCAAGTCTGGTGGCCAACTGCTGAGTTTTCCAAACTTGCTGGCAATATTGGAGTTCAGCACTTTCAGCAGCATCGTCCTTCAGGGATTTGAAAGCTAACTGGAATTCCATCAACCCTCCCACTAGCTTTGTTTGTACACGAATGCTTCCTAAGGCCGCCATTGACTTCACATTCCAGGATGTCTGCTTCTAGGTGAGTGATCACACCATCTGTGATATCTTGGTTTGTGAAGATCTTTTTTGTAGCAGTTCTTCTGTGTAATTCTTGCCACCTCTTCTTAATATCTTCTGCTTTTGTTAGTTCCATAATGTCTGTCTTTATGTGCTATCCTCTTTGCAGAAAATTCCCCTTGGGTGTCCTCTAATTTTTCTATCTTTGAGAGATCTCTAGTCTTTCCCCATTCCTAACTGCTTTCCCTCTATTTCTTTGGATTGATCACTGAGGGAAGGCTTTTATCTCTCCTTGCTATTCTTGGAACTCTGCCATTCAATGGGTGTATCTTCCTTTTTCCCTTTGCCTTTCAACTTCTCTTCTTTTCACAGCTATTTGTGTGACCATCCTCAGGAAACTGTTTGGCCTTTTTTTGCATTTTCTTTTTTTGGGGGATGGTCTTGATTACTGCTTTCGCTGTAAATGTCCAACTTTCCGCTCCTTGTTCTTCAGGCACTCTATCAGAATTTATTGCCTTGAAATCTCTTTTATAAACTTCACCTCACATAATTGTAGGGATTTGATTTAGGGTCATACCTGAAATTGTCTAAGTGGTTTTTTCCGACTCTTCCTTCAGGAGAAGCTGAATTTAGCATAAGAG